>NC_080422.1:53992057-54295628 GCF_029873635.1 Malania oleifera | reverse complement strand
CTGTCGGTTCTGAGCTACACTGATCTCGTCTCTGATAAGCCGAACCTCATCACGCGCTTGCTGAACAAGCTCTGGCCCCACTACTCGCCGCTCCCCCACTTCATCCCAAAATAAAGGAGAACGGCATCTCCTACCGTATAAAGCCTCAAACGGTGTCATGCCAATACTAGTCTGATAACTGTAATCTATACGCAAATTCTACCAATAGCATGAACTGAGTCCAAGTACCCCCAAAATCCAACACACACGCTCGGAGCATATCCTCTAATGTCTGTATCGTTCTCTCAGCTTGCCCATCTAACAGAGGATGGAATGTCATGCTAAACGATAACTGAGACCCTAGTACTTCCTGCAAGCTCCTCCAAAATCGTGATGTAAAACGCGGGTCTCGATCTGATGCAATCGATACTGGCACCCAATGAGAATGAATTATCTCCTTAATGTAAATCTCTGCCAAACGGTTGAGGGAGTAGCTGATCTTAATAGGTAAAAAGTGGGCGGTCTTACTCAAACGGTCAACAATCTCCTAGATGGCATTCTGACCATGTAACGTCGTCGGTAGTCCTGACACGAAGTCCTTAGATATATGATCCCACTTCCACTCTGGGATAAATAATGGTTGCAACTGTCCTGTTAGCCTCTGGTGTTCAGCTTTTACCTGCTGGCACATCAGACACTGGGCTACATACTCGATGATCTCTCTCTTCATACTACTCCACCAATATAACTCTCGCAGATCCCTGTACATCTTCGTACTACTGGAATGAACTGTTTACAAAGATCTATGAGTCTCCTCTAAAATAGTATTCCTAATCTTAGTATCGGCAGGAACGTAGAATTTGGAACGGAACCGCAAAGCCCCGTCATCTGCAATACTGAATTCCTCCCCCTGACCACTCTATACTCTGTCTATCACCTCTGCTAATTTTGGGTCTTCTTTCTGAGCAGCATTAATTCTTTCTTGTAGAGTAGGCTGCACCACTAAACTGGAAATGTGAGCTTGAGAACCACTTTCAACTAAATCAATGCCGAATCTCTCCAGATCCATCATGATCAGATACTGGATCTCCATAACCACCAATGTTGATTCCCTAGACTTCCTGCTCAACGCATCAACTACTACCACGTTTGCTTTCCCTAGGTGATAACTGATGGTACAATCAAAATCCTTAATTAACTCCAACCACCTTCTTTGCCTTATATTCAATTCCTTCTACGTGAAAAAGTACTTCAAAATTTTATGGTCGGAGAAGATCTGACACCGCTCCGCATACAGGTAATGCCTCCAAATCTTCAATGCTTGTACAGCTACAGCCAACTTAAGATCATGAGTAGGGTAGTTCTTTTCATATTCTTTCAACTATCTAGACGCATACGCCACCACCCTGCCACGCTGCATTAATACACAACCAAGTCCCTTCAAGGACACATCACTATAAAAGACATACCACTTTCCCCCTGATGGGATGACCAATATTGGTGCTGTGACTAATCTTTGCTTTAGTTCTTGAAAACTATGCTCACTGCTCTCGTCCCACTCAAATCTGACATTCTTCCTAGTCAGTCATGTCAAAGGCCCTGACAAAGCTGAGAATCCCTCAACGAAGCAGCGGTAATACCCAGCTAGCCCCAAGAAACTCCTAACCTCCTGAACATTCCTCAGTCTAGCCCAATTCACAACCGCCTCAATCTTACTAGGATCCACAGAAATACCGTCTCCAGATATAACATGCCCTAAAAACACGACCTTCTCGGCCAGAATTCACATTTACTGAACTTGGCGTATAATTTCTTTTCCCGAAGCGTCTTCAGAACCTGCCTCAAGTGTGTCTCATGATCCTCATAGCTCCTCGAATAGACCAGTACATCATCAATAAAAATAACAACAAACTGGTCTAGGTATTGGTGGAAGACTCTGTTCATCAAGTCCATAAATACCGCAGGAGCATTCGTCAAACCAAATGACATAACAAGAAATTCATAATGCCCATACCTGGTCCTAAAGGTCGTCTTCGAGACGTCTTCTACTTTCATTTACACTTGTTAATAGTCAGATTTGAGGTCAATCTTCGAATACACCCATGTACCCTGAAGCTTGTCAAACAAATCATCTATACGGGGTAGAGGATACTTGTTCTTGATTGTCACTTTATTAATTTCCCTGTAATCTATACACATCCTCATGGACCAGTCCTTCTTCTTCACAAATAGAATTGGAGCTCCCAAGGAAGATACACTAGGTCGTATGAAGCCCTTATCAAGTAGATTTTGCAACTAATTCTTCAATTATACTAACTCTGCTAGCGCCTTTTGGTAAGGCGCTTTGGAAATCGATGCTAAACCTGGAAGTAGATCAATAGGGAAATTTACCTCACGATTGGGTGGCAAGCCGGGAAACTCATATGGGAAAACATCTGTAAATTCCTTTATTACATCTCCTTCACAACTGCCACAAACCCTTGACAACCACTCAACAGTAGTCTCTTGGCCTGGATAGCTAAAACTAGCTGAGGTGGGGATTGCACCTGCGATCCTACAAACCTGAATTCTGCTTTCCCTGGAGGTCTGAATATCACTTCTTGCGCTCAGCAATCTATGTTGGCAAAATTAGCTACTAGCCAATCCATGCCAAATATAACATCAAACTCGTGCATGTCCAGCACTATCAAATCAGCAGATAGAATTTCCCCTTGAATATCAACTGAGCAACCTCGGAATACCTTACTACATCACACTACAGATCCAGTCGGTGTAGACACTAACAATTCAACATCTAATGGTTGTGTTTCAGCCCCTCATAGTTTAACACACCCCAAAGACACCAACGAGTGTGTAGATCCTGAATCAACGATGCAATAACTTTAAAAGAAAGCTTAATAACCATACCTGTCACCACATCACCTGTCGTCTCAGCCTCACCCGACGTTAGAGTAAATACCATGGCTGGAGCCATATTCCTCTGCTGGCCCCCACGTGGCACTTGATAACCTCCCCAATATGGTCTAGGAGCTAGAATTGCATTTGGTGGGGTAGGGCAATCTCACACCATGTGCCCCGATCTACCGCAGCTATAGCAGACCACACCACTAGCTCAACACTCTCCCCAGTGCCTCCTACCACAAGTCTAACATACTTGAGGACCCTCCACTGCCTAAACCTCGCGTCCTCCAGTATCCTGCCTCCGCCCTCTGCCATGATTACCTCTCCTCCACTAATTCTATCTAAAACCTTGCGAGTAGCCCGTAGATGCAGATCTCTTCCTTTGATTGTGCTCCTTTGCATCCAAACGCTCACCAATCTCTACCAAGGCTGCCCTGTCGACTAATTCAACAAAGTCCTGGATTCGCAGCACCACCAATTGCTTGAATATACTCCACCTCAAGCCTCTCTCAAACTGCCTCGCCTTCTTCACTTCATCAGGATTAATATACGGGGAAAAACAAGAGAGGTCGATGAAACGCGCCGCATATTGCTGGATGAATAGCTGTCCCTACTTCAGACTCAGGAACTCTTCCACTTTAGCCTCCCTGATAGTAGCTGGAAAATATCTATCAAAGAACAATTCTTTAAACTGATCCCATGTCATGGCTATCGAAGTCACCCTCTGCTCCTCCAGTAGTCTCACTGCAGTCCACCACCTCTCAGCCTCTCCCGTTAGTCTATAGGTGGCAAAGAGGACCATCTATTCCTCAGTACACTACAACATAGCCAAGACTTTCTCAATTTCCTGCATCCAATTCTCAGAGACTGCAGGATCAACTCCACCTGAGAACGCCGGAGGATTCATCTTCATAAACTTTTCTATAGTGCACCCATGGCCTGCAGATGGACCACCCTGCTCCCTCAAGCTCCTAGCGATCTCAAGTTTAACCTGCTGAGCCACGCTACGTAATACCATGTCAGAGTCAGTCCCAGCTGCACCTGACGGCCCTGCTCCATCACTGCCACTCGCATGGGCACTACTTCCTCTTGGATCCATCCTGAAAACAACAAACACAACTTAGAAATCCTATCCTTATAATTTACCCACCTATCCTCACTACTTACCTTAACATTTCTAACTTATTTCTAATCCCCAGTCCTATTTTCTAGGAACACAACCCGACAATAGCTTACTATGGTTTTCTTGAAATCATCACCCCAGGAAAAACACAGAAACTACCACGGAGTCCTATCTCCAGACTGTAGAACAAAACCTCAAATCATTTCTTATACTCTGGTATTGTTTCTACTACATTCTAAAGTCTACAGAACCTAGCAACCTAGGCACTGATACCAAACTGTAACAACCTGCTTAATTTTCACATTTTTTTTCATAATATAAATACAATATCACACAGCTCAGCAGATCATAGTCCACCTGGACCCGTGTGTACCGGGAATATATAAGAACATATAGCAGAGGCCTAAGCAGCAGGAAACATACAATCATATGCATCTCATTATACCATACATCGCAATACCAGAGTTACTACAATCACTATATAAAATATATATATACACAATACACAACCCAAAATATGTCTTAGGGCCATTTCCACAAAATATATCCGACCCTATCAAAACACTTACCCTTCTGGAAGGGCAGATCAACCGTACTAGATCAATGGGACTTCAGCCGCTCTCCTATCAGGGGCTCTTGAAATGTTTATAAAATTCGGGGTGAGACGCCTCTCAGTAAGGGAAATAAACTAATACTAGTGTGTAGCAACATGAGTATTCCCGTGTTTTATATAAAATCATACATAAATATAACTGTCCATATCATATCTAGGAAACATATATTTTCAAATCATTGCAGAACATACATGATTTTCATAAATATAATTCATCTCGTATAACATAATATGAAAACAATCCTGGTAGGTTAGCTAGCTGTTGTCATGTATTACCTCCATATGATTGGGTTGTGTGGCCCGAAGGTGGGACCTAACAATGGTTGGCCGACCACTGCCTAGTCAAAAGTACAGTCTGTAAGTCTAATGGGTCTTCCAGACCTAGTCTGTACACCAGGGGCACTCACACACTTCTTAAAAATCACATCGACCATCCAATCTCACACCACTCCGTACAGCGGCGTTAACAAAAATATCATGATCATGATGACCATGGACACATAGCAACGGTACCGTGCAAGTGCTAGTCTAAACCAAGCCAACCAGGTTCTGATATCATATAACATATACTGAAACTGTGATACATGGATATTTCATATCATTGATTATCAAATCAATATAATCATTTTGCATATATACGTATATCATGAAAATCATCGGCCCGTACGTCGGTATTTACCATTTTACCATAGCTCGGCCCGTACGCCGGCAAATCATATCCATAGCACAGCCCGTACGCTGCAAATCATTTCCATAGCTAGGCCCGTATGCCGGCAAATCATATCCATAGCACAGTCGTACGCTGACAAATCATTTCCATAGCTTGGCCCGTACGCCAGCAAACGTATCAAAATCTCGACTCGTACGCCGGTTTTCCATTATAAAAATCTGTATCATTAACACATTCCCAGAAAACAGTATTTCATAACAATTTCTACTCATGCCACACTAAACAGGTTTTTCGTATATTTAACATACCATCATTTTCAACAGCATTTTCCTAAATATAAAATCATATATAAATACATTTATTTCCCTAAAATCAAATGCTAAAATAATATACATACTTTTCATAAAATACTAGCTTAGTTTATCCCCTTACCTAATTCTTGAAAAGCCCCTAAAACAAATAGCCCTGCACCCGCAGGGTTCCCCATTCAACAGCCTGAAAATGACATTCTCCAGAACTAAATTTCAGTATTTCTACGCATACTACACTTCCTACAACTGTCAAATAGCCAAATATTGAGTAGAAAGTCTTACCCTGATTTGGGATGTTTTCCAACTCTGCCCCACCGACGATCCGCTCTGGCATACTTGTAGAGAACTTTCCTAGGAGTGTCGTGGTGGCTTTAGATCGTCGAACCGGTGGAAATCTAGCCCAAAAACTTAGAGAGAAGGAGGAGAAACTGAAGAATGAGAGAGAGAGAGAGAGAGAGAGAGAGAGATTCTGCGAAAAAAATGAACATAAAAATGACGTTAAACCCTATTTATACTGTGGAATTCATCGATGAGCAACGTCACCTCGTCGACGAGTCCTGTAAAAAATTCGTCGACCACCCTCAACCCTCGTTGATGAATTTCAAGCTTCTGAAAATCCTCCCTCGGTATATTCTCGTCGACGAATCATGTCCTCGTCAACGAGCTCCTCTTATATCCTCATCGACGAATCTCCTGTGTTCGTTGACAAGGAGCTGAAAAGTTCTTCGGGTTATTACAGGAGTGGTCATGAGGAAGGCGATGTTGTGGTCGTGTTGTGTTATGGCGCGGCTAAACAGGTAAAGAGAGAGAGAGGTCAAGGTGGTGAGGTCTAGTAGCAGGCACGAGTTGATAAAAAGTTACGAGGTAGTGCTTGCATGATGGCAATGGCGTACTAAGGCAGTAGCCCTATTTTTCAATCCACTGCATGCCACTTCTAGTTTCCATTTGCTTGATCTCAACCCTCACGTGTGCCTTAACCCCAGCCCCCCTCTTCTTTTTCTTTCTCCTTTTTTCCATTTCCTTTTTCTATTTTTCTTTCTTCTTTCCCTTTTTCCCTTTATTTTTCTTTCTCTTTATCCCTTTCTTTTTTCTTTCTCTCTTTTCTTTTGCTTGAATCTATCCTCTCTTCCCCTTACATGAGCTCCTATTCCATTTGCTATTGTTGCACATATGCTTATTTATAGGCAAAATTAGGACTAAAAATTCAAAAATCCTTAGAGTATCCTTGGGGGTAATGAAAATTGTGTTCTTACCCCCCCCCCCCCAAGTGCTTGGGAGTACTCTTGAGGTACTATAGGCCCAATAAGGGCCCAACCCCTAATGAGACTCTGAGAAACCCTAAGACACAATAAAAACCTTGGAAGGTCCTAAGAGGCTATGAAGTATAGTTAAAGTCCCCTTGAGGGGCTTAAACCTCTCTTAAGCCAATTAAGCACTGCAAAATACCCCTAAGCCAAAACTGGGCATTGAAAAAAAAAATACCCAAGCCAACTTAGCGATTAGGTCAAGTAAAAACCAGGTGGAGGGAGAGTGCACCCCCTTCTCCTTGTTCATTTTCCTCATGCAAGAAACTTAGGGATCTTATCACCTTTATGTAGTAGTAGGTTGTAGCATCTTTGCTAGCTACCACCGCATTAGCCTACAATCATCATTGTCATCCTTAAAACTTTGATGGTTGTCCGTTGCTCCTTTCTATTCATGATTTCACTAGAAAATTTAATTATGAATCTAAGTATCGGTTTCCTTCTTTTCGCTATATTTTGCTTCCACAACTTCCAATGGCCTTGGATGGGTTCAATGACCACTGCCAATTGCAGTAGAGCTTGTCATACCTTATAAGGGTTTGCCCAACTAGTTTTTCTACTGAGGGGTTCTCTTCCATTCTCATATCATTCTCTCTCTCTCTCTCTCTCTCTCTCTCTCTCTCTCTCTCTCTCTCTCCCCCCCCCCCCCTCTCACTATTGACTCTATGATTCATATCCCATTTTGATATGACAAATCACTTTGTATCTTACCTGTGCACTGAGCATTTGAACGGGATTACTCTTAGCACGCATGGATGGTAAGGATACGATGGAAGCCCTGAAGGAAATCAAATCTTATACACTTGGAATTTGAAGAGCAAAAGGGAATGAAGATCCATATTTGTCTTTGTATTTTCATTATTATTTTGGGTATTAATATGGTCTGTAATAATGCATTTGCATGCATGATAGGGATTAATGCTCAAAGGTCATAGATTGACCCTAGGATCCACAACCCTCGAATTCACATTGTATAACCTATTCACACAGGGTTGAAAAGAATAAAGGACACAATGGGGAAATAATCTTTAGCTTCAAGGAGCCTCGGTTGACCGAACCTTAGGTGTTTAAGGACATCGGGAGGTCGTCCACGTGTTACCATATCTGCAAAAGAAAGGTGTAAGGATCATCTCTCCTAGGCCTAAAAGAATATTTCTCCAAAGAATAAGAAGTGAAGTACTGAGAGTACAATTCTGGGTTAAGATGAAGGAGTTCTTCCTTAAGAATCCAGCTCCGCTCAAAAAGTGGCTTACCTCTCTACTTGACCAAGAACTTTTGGTATGATCCTGCTCGCATAAACATTGTATTATCATCCAAGATCTCTTAGATCTCATCAAGGTTCTTTGGAATGGGTAGAGGTGGAGGCAAAGGCAATTTCAGGTTTTCAGGTTCATGAGGAGTGGGAAATGGAGTATGATCACCTACAAGGTTAGCATTGGAAGGCTTCACAAAAGATGATGCTTCAAGAAATGGGGTTAAATCTTCAACATTAAAAATATTGCTTATGCCAAAATCAACAGGAATATCAAGCATGTAAGCATTAGAACTAATTTTTTTAAACTTTGAAAGGTCCCATATTTTTAGCATGCAACTTTCTTACCTTTCCTAATAGAATCTGCTCAGGACGAATACAGACCTTAACCATATCATCCTCTGAAAATTCTTGCAACTTGCAATGTATATCAGCACTAGATTTATAATGTTCATTATTTAAATTAATTTTTATTCTTATTTCAGAGCGTAGGTCATGTATGTGCTTTGCAAAAGCATCAGTCGTCTCACTCACTCTAGACTTAGGTGGTTGTGAAATAAGATCTACAAGGTTCCTAGGACTATATCCTATGACAACCTGAAATGGGCTAGGGCTTGTGGTCCTATTCACTAAACTATTGAATGCAAATTCAACCATAAGAAAGCATAAATCTCAAGCTATGATGTTCTCACCTTCCAAACATCTCAATAAGTCCCTAAGGCTCCTAATATGATGGTATTCATTTTTAAGGCCTATTTTTGAAAAAAAAAAAAAAAATTGGATCCTACCATCTGATCAAGCATATCATCTAGTCTGGGTATGGGAAACCTATATTTGACTCTGATCTTGTTGATTACTCTACTATCGATGCACATGCTCCATTTGTCTTCTTTCTTGGGGGTAAGAAGGGCATGGGTTCATACTCTCTTGAATAAAGTCATGTTTCCTCATGTTATTCACTTGTTTTATCAACTCCTCACGTTCCCTTGGGCTCACTCTATGATGTGGTAAATGAGACAAAGATGAACTAGGAACAAGATCAGTGACATGTTGAATGTCTTTCATGGGAGGTAACTCACTAAGTGGCTTGAAGATAACATCCTCGAAATTGGAAAGTGTAGGTGATACTTCTAGTGCTGTTTCATGCTCAGAAAGGTTTGTTTCAATTTCCCTAGTAACAACTTCATTCACTACCTATGTAATTTGACTCTCTTGCTCAAATTGATTTTTACTAAATGATTCTCCACTAGTTTTTTGTCTTTTCCTTCTTCTTTTTCTCACATTTCGGCTCTAGTGGACTCAAAATAATTCTTTTGCCATTACACCTAAATTAATAAGTGTTGGCACGTCCATTATGTGAGACATTCAAATAATACAACCAAGGTCTTCCTAAAAAAATATGGGCAATGTCCAAATCTTGTCCTCATAATCACCAATCTTAATAGGGACTAAGCATCTATGGCTCACGGGCATGGTAGTAGCATCAATCTAAGCTACCTTATATGGTTGTGGGTGTGGCTTAACTTTCAAACTCAACTTTTCAACTATAGATTTAGACACAACATTCATACAACTACCACCACCTATGATCATCTTGCAACTTTTACTCCCACACTTAATGTAAGTATGGAAAATAGAAGTGCGACGCAAATCCTCCTGATCATTTGGACTATTCATAATGGGTCTTATCACACTCAACCTGGCACTCTCATTTGGCTCACCTGATAGCTCATCTATTGAGGTAACTCTCTCAATATTAGTCATATGACCTCCGTAAGGATTCCATACTTGAATAGACATCCTAGGGGTTGGGGAAGGATTCAAACAATACTAGGGTAGCCCTTTGGAATGGTGTTTGGTCACACAAAGTAGGGTCAAGTGTAAACCTAACCAAACTAAGTTCCAAATAGCCTAAAGTTCAAATTTTGGGTAAGCTGTATAGGGCCAATTCGTCAACTATTTTCTGAACCCGTCGACGGTTTCAGACAGTACTGAAATCCTGCGAGCTGCTAATGAATGGGCAATTTCACCCGTGAACGCCCTTTAGTATTTGGGGCATAACTTTTTCTAGAGAACTCCAAATAAGGTGACCTTGGTATCAAAAGAAATCTAAATAAATTTTGCACAACTTGTGTGTTTAACTTTTTTGAAGATGGGAAGTTTTGGATAGAAAAAATTGCATATCAATTCGGCAGCAGAAAAATGAAGATGTTGGGACTTAAAGGATTCGTCTAATTCGATGTAGGCTCTGATACCAAGATGATGTAGGACGAGATGGATCAACCTAATCCTAGGGTTCAACCCTCACACAAGAACATACACTCAATACACGTTAAATTAAGAATTTAATTATCCAAACATAAACACCATAAATCATGGTATAAGTTCTATGTTAGCAAACTAATATTCATGCAATAGATTTAAGCTAGCAAGTACCAATGTTGCAATCTATGGATTTAAAAGGGTTATTCAAAGATGTGATTTAATATACTAGCAAGGGTTCACAAAATATAGCAAAGATTCAAACACAAGTACTGAAGTTACTAAGAGATTTGTTTTGGATGACTTTGACGTTGTTCAACACAAGTCTTAGACCACACCGTAAATCCTTCGTACAAGCTTTGAAACACTGTGACGAATGCAGCAATGGAGTGGAGAGGAGGTGGTCGTAAGGGAGTATGTTGTGGTGGTCATGTGGATGTGTTAGAGGGGAGGCTGTATGGGTTGGAGAGGGGAGGTGGAGATGGAGTCGCTGGTTAGAATAGTGGTCTCTCGCCACATGATCTTCGAAGAGAACGCGTAGCTTCACACTACATAATCAAATTGATTGGACAAAGCTAACAAGATTTAGTAAAGGAAATTCCTTTCAATATTCAATATAAAATCTTAGCTTAACTTTTTAGTTCTTACAAGGAAGGGATATATAGGCTAGCATGGGGGGCAATACATTAACTAGATTAGCTAGCATGGGAGGACAAGGTATTAATACACTTAAACTTCCCACACAAGCACGAGAGACACAAAAAGTAAATGCTCACAACTTACTAACGCATTAAATACTAACACAACTTACTAACACACACTTGCAAGCTTGGTTGTCTTGCAACATTACAAATTAAATACAAAGACATAAGCCAAAAGAAATTCAATTTCGTGCGGGGCCTATTGGAGGTGTGTGGGTCTCACATAACCATGTGGGGCCCACATGGGTCTTCTTGCTTCAATACTTCACTTTGAGTCTTCAAGCACCTAATATCCTTGAAATAACATATCCAAGCAAAATATAAAGTCAACACAATAACAAGGTCTTCCATCAAAAGTCTTCCATCCAAATAGTAAATGGTCTTCAAATATGATCTTCAATTTAATCCCATATGTTCCTTCAAAACAGATTTAATGATAGTAGACATCTAGAGGCTGTCCACGTGTCACCATGTCGACAAAGGAGCGGACATCGGGAGGTCGTCCACGTGTTACCATATCTCCAAAAGAAAGGGATAAGGCATGCTAATCCCCATCATTAACCCAACTGGGACCAAGTCTATAAAAAATTACAACACTAAGATGATTTAAAACTTGCCCCATATTAAAATACATTTGAGTATAGGATATTTTTATCAAACTCTTTATTTTGTCTTTGAAAATTATGAGTATTAAACTTATGACTTAGTGAAATCATATATACTCTTATGAATTAGTATGCACATGCAATTTTCTCAAATCTTGCTCAATAAATATATGTGAAACAATACTACAAAAGTTACAAAAAACACTATCTGAAACACTCCCCATTATACATATGTTTCTACATGTTCTTCATTAGATGTGCTTGAGTTCTTCCGAGTGATTGTCCACTTTGATCTTTCCTTCTTAAATGTCCACTCGATCTTTGCCTATGAGAATGTTTGTTTGGTCTTTGCACTAAAACCCGTACCTATGTGATTTCTCCACTTATACCTACCACAACTTAGTATGCAAAGATTACTTTAACTTAAAACCACTAATGGGTTGTTATCATCAAAATACGACAATTGGGATCATGTAGCTTCTCAGGCTAACATAACCATCCAATAAAATTTCTTGCATGAATTAATAACAAAATAGATAGTGGTAAATATAAGATATAGGATTTAATTAGAAGTAGACAGCATGCATAAACAATGAGCTTATTCTATCATGTGAGAAAAGAAGTTAGTCAACATCAGTCCCCTCACAACTGCAGGTAGAGCTTGCAAAGGGTGTACTAATAAACATTTATAACAAAAGAACTATGATTTAGAAATAAAAGATCATACCTCAACACTACTATCATCCCAACAACTTGACTTTCATAAAAGGTGAGGGAAAAACTACTTGACCTAGTCAATTAGTACTTTGCGTTTGAGGAGTAGCATTAGCTCTACTATAGGCCTTTTACTATTTCTATTTGTTTGTTAGTGGATGACTCCTTATTATAATTTGACTTTGGTGGATCCATATTATATGAATTCAATCAAGTAACAATGGGGTTGTTGGCAATGTGGTGAGGTTTGCTAGAGTGTTGAATTTTGAAAAAAAAAAAATGTAAAAGAAACTACAAAGAAAAGGGAGAAGAATAAAGAAAAATTTAGTATGCAATGGGCCCTAAACAAGGACAAAGTTCCACAGGAATCCAAACTATATTTATTCATACAAGATACATCTTAGCCAGGAGGGCCAAAATACACATGTTTTGACAATTTGAGTGAAGATCTGAATCTCATGAGGATTGTTCATTCATTCAATTATAGATTTGTCAGTTCTAGCCTTAGAGTGTTTTCAAAATATGGCAATAGTCTCATAGTTTACCCACCTCTTCTTAACTTTTCCATAAAAGTGTTGGGCATCCATATATAAAAATTTTGAAAAATTGATTGCCTTGCAGAAATTAATGTCTTTGCAACACTTATAGAATGATCACTTAATTTTGGAGATGAATAATAATAATATAAGATGGCGCAGGAGCCAAAAAAAATCCTATTGAAGGTAAAGAAAATCAAATAACGGTAACTATTGGGTTTGTAGAGTTTCATTGGGTCAAAGCCTCATGTTAGAGATTTATCCTAAGAAGGGTGAATTTATTGCATGGATACCTTACAAGGTGGATATAATTTTTGATCGTGAAGGTTAGGCTTTAATTTCCTTATATTTGTTTAAAGTTTCATAAATATGTCTTTGTCATCTGCAAGTGATAACCGAGCCCTCCCCTAAAGTCCTAATGATGGAGGAGGAAAAGCTCTTTTGGTCATTATTCTTTATGGAAGAAGTTTCAATTTGAGCAAAGCTTGAATACAATCGAGGGAAAAATGCCCCATAAGTGCCACTACTTGTCTCTTTATCTAACTTAATATGGTAAAGCCAAGTATAGGGTTAGGTTTGTGATAAGTGGTGTAAATGATGTGTGTGTGGAGGTAACTTTCATTTCATTACGACTTGCAACCTAAAAGTAAATATTAAAAAAAAACATTTTCACAATGAATATAAATCATATCATGTTGATGAAGATTCCATACATAGCTCAAAAGGAAACAATATAATCATGAACCAAACAATAGAAGAACAAACTAACCTAAAAGGACAAACAAACAAACCAAATGCGACGACCTATACCCTCTAGTGGTCCCCAATAGAGTTACAAGTTGTTGATGCCAGTTTCCATCTATGTGTGACATGGTGAGGATCGAGATAGAGGAATGAGAAAATATAAAACAAAATTGCCACTTTATCTTTTGGGGAAAGGAGAAAATAAAGAAAATCCTAATGGTGATCTATGAAAAAAGATATGTTGGCCTAACAAGGCTTAATCTCATATTGATGATAATAAACTAAGGATACTAATTGTGTTTTCAAGTTATATTTCAGGTGTGATATTTCTCACAAGCACAATGAATAAACCTAGTAAAGATTGACTAAAGCTCAACTTAAATTCACAAGTTCTGAAGAATAAAAGTTCATTAAAGTATTGATCAAGTTTGGACGACGTTAAAGTGATACTACATGAAGACTTAGGATTTACATGTATTAAAATGTTCTTAGAGTCTTATGTAAGTACTCTTAAACTTCAAATTTGTTTATGAAGCTCTTAGGAATAAACATTGGGCTTAGAGACCTGTTTAAAATTCTGACAAATATTTTTTACAAGTCCAAAAATCTTTTCAAAGTAAAACAAACAAGTTTTGGAATCAAAAATATGGAAATACACTGAGTTATAGAGTGCTCAAGCGACTGAGGCAAATTGCTTAGACGACAAAACTGTTACTGCCAGTGTAAAAAGAAATCAGAATGGGGTCAGGGGACTGAACTCACGAGTTTAGGCGACTGAACTGTTATTGCCAATTCTGGAGTGCTTATTTTAAATGGTTCAGGCGACTAAAGTCTTTGTTTTAAACTTATGAACTACGCTGATTTTTTTCCAAAATTTCAAGATATGGTTTCCAAACTTGGGGGAAACGGTAAGATTTCTTCCTAAATTATATAAGAGTTATTTTATTCACATTAGGGTACCAATACATACAATATACTCACGATTATACTTTGAGTTCTTCTTGAAAAGCTGTTGTACGAAATCCTTAAGCCCTAAACTATTTTTTTGATTCTTTCTTCTAAAATTATCATTCATACAAATCAAGAAACCTTTGATTTATTATTGAGCTTCATTGCAAAATGTTGTTTAGAGTCAATAGTGATTTTATCTTTGAACAAAATCTGCTCTGCTGTGAGAGTAATCTAATTGTATGAACAATTGATTTGCTGTTTTTGCAAACTGACAACTTGGGGATAGAGTTATTGCCTTGTGAGAGGGTGTTCTTGCTAGAGAGGGTTCTCCACCTTCTAATGGAGAGAGGCTGCTCCACCTATTGAATGGAGTGGATAAGGAAAATCCTCACAGCAAGTTGCTTAGGGTAAGGACGTAGGTGGAAAGTCAAACCTTGTAAAAAAATTCGTGTGTTCAATCTTCTTTCCCTAACTCTCTCTAATTTTTGCATTGATTAACTACTATGTATGTTTTAAATTTATTGGGGAAATTGGTTGAATGCTGAGTTTGGATTTGGGTCTCTTTGAATAATTATATTGGTCAGTGATTGTCTTGCATTATTTAAATTTTCGGTTGAAAAACAGGATTGCTGAAACTCTGAATTGAATTTAATTGGCTGAGGTAAAGTTATTTTGTTGGTTGTTTGTTCAAGCATAAGAAGGCTATTTGTTTGAGTTATATTGTTGAATCGTGTTTTAAATAAATGCTTGTTCTTCATCTAAATTCTAATTGGATATTTAAATTTGTTGAAGGTAAAATTCAGATTGTGTTTTTAAATTTCATATATACCTAAGATTGCTAATTGGTATAGCAAGTCGCTGATTAGTTATTGTGTGGTGATTGAGATTGTTAAAAAGGTTTAAAATAAGTCAAGCTTCCGGGGAATAAATTTTTAAATACCCGATTCACCCCCTCATGGGATTATACTGTACTTTCAAGATATGGGTTTAGGAGTTTGGTTAGTTGGATGTTTATCTTAAGAGGAAAGAAAATTGAAAGGAAATCGAAGAAAGGGGCGTGAAGAAGAAGAAGAAGAAGAAGAAGAAGAAGAAGAAGAAGAAGAAATATTTTTATGAAAAAATATTTTTTATTGAGTTTTCAGAAGGAATTTTTTATATTTTTATGAAATTTTAAGCATTTTTCTTGGTTTTTGAAATTTTTATTATTTTGTATGATTAAATAAAATAGTAAAGTTAAATAATAAAAAATTTCCCTAAAAGAATTCTAACATTTTTTGAAGTATTTCTTGATTTTTTGTTTTTTTAATTTTTCTTCTAGCATTTTTACTTGTGCTTTTTTATAAAAAAATGGTTGACTTTTAAAACAAATAAAGCAAAAAATAAGAAAGCACAATAAAGACTTGAGTCAACTCAATGGTTACATTGAGTTACTCGACCAATTTTATTTTAGAAGACCATATAGGGGGCATGTCCACCACCTTCTCCACATTTTTCTTCCTTTTGTTGGGTTTAGCATTTTTGCTCCCTTTATACAACATGGTTGTAGTAGCTCAACCAGCCATCACCACTATCATTGGCCTTGTCCTGGCCTTCGCCAACTATTGTTGCCTCTTTTGATCGACATTTTTGCTAGAAAAAAGTAGAAACTTGAATACCATTCCCCTTATTTTCTTTGCATATCGCTGCCACCACTATTGGCAACCTCTATCCAGTTCACCAACCACTGTTAGCCCCAATGGCACCCCGAACCTCTAGTTTGCTTTCCTACTCTGTCTCTCTCTCTCTCTCTCTCTTCCCCCTCCCTTCCTCCCTCTACCATGCACACATTATTAGTTGTATTTCTCAAAAACTAGAAGCCATGGTTATTATAATTTATGATAGATTGAACATGAGAGAGAAAAGATGAACAAAAACATAAATAAAGTACATAGACAAAGTTCAAAGAAAAGATATTATATTCATAACAAGATCATAAATATAGGATGCCATTAAAAATAAAGCTCATTCATATAAACCACAATGCAACCCACCATGTAGTAACCCAAAAATGTGCTCTAATACCCACTGTAGTAACCCGAATTTTATACAGCGGAAGACCTCAAATTCATTATACTAGAGTACTAAATAACCTCATTAAGACAATATCTCCAATATCAAATTTAATTCATCCTTGGAAATTCTAAAATATTAAACACATAACTAATTTAATAACTATTCTAAATAACTCTTCTATCCCACCCTCACTTCTGCTATGCTACTCTAATAATTAATATATATATATATATATATACATATATTATATGTATATATTATTATATTATTTAATTAATTAAAACAAATTTAGGATTGTTACGTTAATCATGTATATATGTTTTTGGGGTCATTACATTCTCTCCTCCTTATAGAAATTTCAAGAACGAAATTTTGGTAAACATACGTAACAATAGGTTTAAACCTATCCTAATCTACCCATTCCTACCCTTATCCTAATTCATACCTATATTCTAGTAAAAATCATTCTTAAAATCTACAGAATTTATATCCCGACGCTCTGATACCAACTATAGTAACCCAAAAATTTGCTCTGATACCAACTGTAGTAACCTGAATTTTATATAGCGGAAGACCTCAAATTCATTATATCATAGTACTAAATAACCTCATTACGACAATATATACAATGTCAAATTTAATTCATCCTTAGAAATTCTAAAATATTAAACACATAACTAATTTAATATCTATTCTAAATGATTATTTTATCCCACCCTCGGTTCCACTATGCTAATTTGATAGTGCGTATGTATATATAATATTAATATATTATTATATTATATTATTTAATTAATATAATTAATTAATTAATTCTTTTTAGGATTGTTACATTAATCACGTATATATGTTTTTTGGGGTCGTTACTATAACGACCTGTTTACTTATCAAATAATAAAACATAATTAATAAGATGGTCAACCCAAACCCATAGGTAACGAGGACATACTTGACATATACAGCGGAAACCTAAACAGTAGTACAAATAATCATATACATCCCACCATATATTATATAATACCAGAATTATCTACATTCCCCAAAATACTGTATTTATTTACATTCTTCCAAAATATTTCAAAATACATCTAGCATCCCATAACCAAAACAATTCTGATCCTACTACATTGCTTACCCTCCTAATGGGGTAATATCACTGACTCAACGGTGGCTTCGACCCACCGGTCTTTCTGGGTCTCCTGAAAAGTTAATTAATGTTGGGGGTGAGACACATCTCAGTAAAGGAAAATAAACTAAATGCAACTGTGTGGCAACATGAACATTTAATGCAATTATACATATACAGTACATTTCATATATCTATAGACATTTATCATAACATACTGAATAATCATATACTTTCATACTTGCTAGTAAATCATATCATACATAAAACATCCGTTATAACTGATAACACTAAAAACATACCCAAGATGAATAGCTAGTTGATGTCATGTATTACCCTCATGACGGGTTGTGCAGCCCGAAGGCGGGACCCGACAATGGCTGACCGACCACTGCCGAGTCAAAAATGTATGTAAGTATGATGGGCCCGCCACACCCTGGTCCGGACTCCTAGGTGGACGTCTACAACTCTACACTGAAAGCCACATCGACTATCCATCTCCCACCCCCTTGTGGGGTGGTTAGCACCAATCTGAACATAGATATCTGATCTATAAATAGCTACGGTACCGTGCTCCTGGAACTAAACTAAACTAACATTCGGGTTCTGATAACATATAATACATGATAATATAATGTTTAACATAAATAGATTGATAACGTTTTCTATATTTTCATAAATATGGCCTTGCACCAAATATTTCATAAATTACGGCCTTGCGCCAAACATTTCATAAATACGGCCTTGCGCCAAAATCATATGTAAAACACGGCCTTGTGCCGGCTATCAATCACGGCCTTACGCCAAATATCTCATACACATCAATCTGAGTAAGTAAATCAATTATCATGTATTTTGGAATCAGAATGTACTGCATTTTTCATAATTCCTGAAAACATGTTTTTCTCTTAAAATTTCCATATCATAATACATTTCATACAAAAATAATATTCATGCCACACAGAGCTGAGCAAATCCGTACATTTCATTCTAAAATCACATTTCTGTATAACAGCAGTATTTCTCAATAACATACATTTTCTCAATAATATTCAAATATAATACATGTTCCTTGAAAATCACTTTACTGATAATAATAATAATAATAGTAATAATAATAATAATAATAATAATACGTGTGGAAAAATAACTGCTTTAGTTTATTCCCTTACCTAGCAACTAAAAAGCCCCTATATATTCCTGGCCTTACACCCGTAGGATTTCCTGATCAATACCCTGGAAATGAAGACAATCAATTCTAAACTTCAGTATTTCTACGTGTATATCATTTCCTATAACTACCGTAAGATCAAATTTGACTTAAAAAGCCTTACCTCAACTTAGAGATGATTTCCAACTGGTTTTCACTGACGATCTGCTCTGGTAGATTTGGAGAGAACTTCCCTAGGAGCGTCGTGGTGGCTTCAGATTGTCGAACAAGCAGAAATCCAACCCGAAATCTTAGAGAGAAGAGAGAGAAACCGTAGAGAGAGAGAGAGAGAGAGAGAGAGAAAGAGAGAGAAAGAGAGAGAGAGAAAATGAAAGATTGCTTAATGGTGAAGTAAAAATCAGGATTTTTGATATTTATAGAACCAGATTCGTCGACGACCCACGTCATTCATCGACGAGTCCTTTAATAATTTCGTCAACAAAACCCACTCTTCGTCAACGAAATTCAGACTACTCAAAACCTCTCAGTATCTCCTCGTCAATGAATCCTGTCTTCGACGAAGAATCCTCTTATACCCTCGTCAACGAATCCCCTGTATTCGTCGATGAAGCCCTGATGATTTCCCTCGGTTATTCCTTCCAAAGTGCAATGTCGTCGACGAACGCAAAGCGTTGATCGACAGAGTCGACTTCGTCCTTCTGTTACTGTCTCCATTTCCCTTCCTCTTAATCATTATTTAAATCCCATTATTATTCGGGTTGTTTGCACATTCTCCCCTCCTTATAAAATTTCGTCCTCGAAATTTACTATTCACGTAGTTTATCATCCCTTAGGCAAAATGGTCTACTTATTTTATTACTTACCCTCACTTATGGCAGAGGAATATCGTGGTTACAACTCAAGTTCTAGGAGATTACATATACCAAAAGAATTTCCCCTCAAAACTAAAAGACCACATACTAACTATAGTATTACATGTACCTGCAAAAGAAAACTGTATATTTATTTATATTTCTGATTACATTTAAACTTCTTGGAATAGTTGCGGATATTTCTGTCTAATCTGCTCCTCAAGCTCCCAAGAAGCCTCTTCTATCGCATGATTCCTCCATAAAACTTTTACTAGTGGAATCTTCTTACTACGTAATTCCTGTTTCTTTATGTCCAAAATTTGCACTAGTACCTCCTCATAAACTAACGAATCGTGAGCTCTAACTCACCATAGCTAATAATATGAGAAGGATCTGGGACGTATTTCCTCAACATATATATATGGAATACGTCGTGTATTCTGGATAGTGTAGGTGGAAAAGCTAACCTGTAGGCCACCGACCCCACTTTCTCTAAAATCTCAAATAGACCGATAAACCTAGGGCTAAGTTTACCCTTCTTTCCGAATCTTATAACTCCTTTCAATGAAGCTATCTTCAGAAACACATGATCACCAGCGTCGAATTCCAAATTCCTACAACGATTATCAGCATAACTTTTCTATCGGCTCTGAGCTGCATTGATTCTTTCCTTGATAAGTCGAACCTTATTGTATACCTGTTGTACCAGCTCTAGCCCCACAACTCTCCGTTCACCCATCTCGTCCCAATACAAAGGAGATTGACATCTCCTACCGTATAGTGCCTCAAACGGTGCTATGCCAATACTAGACTGGTAACTATTATTATATGCGAACTCCACCAGTGGCATGAACTAGGTCCAGCTACCCCCAAAATCTAATACACATGCACGGAGCATATCTTCTAGTATCTATATCTTCCTCCCAGTCTGTCCGTCTGACTGAGGATGGAATGTCGTGCTAAATGATAACTGAGAACCTAAAGCCTCTTGCAAGCTCCTCCAAAATCGTGACGTGAATCGCGGGTCTCGATATGACACAATAGATACGGGCACCCCATGAGAACGAACTATCTCCTGAATGTAAATCTCCGCTAAACGGCTGAGGGAATAGCTGATCTTGATAGGGAGAAAATGGGCAGATTTAGTCAACCAGTCAACTATCACCCAAATCGCATTCTGGCCATGCGATGTCGACGGCAGCCCTGAAACGAAATCCATGGATATATGATCCCACTTCCACTCAGGGATAAATAGCGGCTGCAACTGACTCGCTGGCCTCTGGTGCTCAGCTTTTACCTGCTGGCACGTCAAGCACTGGGCTACATACTCGGCAATTTCTCTCTTCATGCCACTCCACCAGTAAAACTCTCGCAGATCTATGTACATTTTCGTACTGCCGGGATGAACTGTATACAAAGAACTATGAGCCTCCTCTAAAATAGTCCTCATAATGTCAGCATCAGCAGGAACACACAGTCTAGAACGGAACCACAAAGCTCCGTCATCTGAAATGCAGAATTCCTTTCCCTGACCACTTTGCACTCTGTCCATTAACTCTACCAATTCTGGATCTTCTTCTGGGCGGCTTTAATTCTTTCCTGCAGAGTAGGTTGTACCACTAAACTGGCTATACACACTGGAATATTTCTCTCAATCAATTCAATGTCGAGTCTCTCTAGATCCATCATGATCGGATGCTGGATCTCCATAGCTGCCAACGCTGATACCCCAGACTTCCTGCTCAGTGCATCAGCTACCACATTTGCTTTCCCTGGGTGGTAACTGATAGTACAGTCAAAATCCTTAATCAACTCTAACCATCTTCTCTACCTCATATTCAATCCCTTCTGGGTGAAGAAATACTTTAAGCTCTTGTGGTCAGAGAAAATCTTGTACTGCTTGCCGTACAGGTAATGCCTCCAAATTTTTAATGCGTGTACCACTGCAGCCAATTCAAGATCATGGGTAGGGTAGTTCTTTTCATATTCTTTCAATTGTCGGGATGCGTATGCCACTACCCTGCCATGCTGCATCAATACACAGTCAAGTCCTTTCAAGGACACATCAGTGTAGATAGTATAACCCTCACCCCTAGACGGGATGATCAACATAGGCGTTGTGACTAACCTCTGCTTCAGTTCCTGAAAACTCTGCTCACAGCTATCATCCCATTCAAATCTGGCATTCTTCCTAGTCAGTCGTGTCAGAGGTCCTGATAAAATTGAGAACGCCTCAACGAAACAACGGTAATATCCAGCTAACCCCAAGAAACTCCTGACCTCCTGGACATTCCTCGGTCTAGCCCAATTCACTACTACCTCAATCTTGCTAGGGTCTATAGAAATTCCGTCTCTTGAGATAACATGCCCCAAAAACACAACTTTCTCGAGCCAAACTTCACATTTACTGAATTTTGCATGCAGCTTCTTCTCCCTAAGCATCTGCAAAACCTACCTCAAATGTTTCTCGTGCTCCTCATAGCTCCTCGAATAGACCAATACATCATCAATAAAAACAACCACAAACTGATCTAAATATGGATGAAAAATCCTATTCATCAAATCCATAAATATCACAGGAGCATTCGTTAGACCGAATGGCATAACAAGAAACTCATAATGCCCATATCTGGTCCTAAAAGCTGTCTTCAATACATCCTCTACTCTCACCTTTACCTGATGGTAACCTGATCTAAGGTCAATTTTAGAATATACCCGTGTACCCTGGAGCTGATCGAACAAATCATCGATACGGGGTAGAGGATACTTGTTCTTGATTGTCACTTTATTAATCTCTCTGTAATCTATACACATCCTCATAGACCCGTCCTTCTTTTTCACAAACAGTACTGGAGCTCCCCACGGAGATGCACTAGGTCGTATAAAGCCCTTATCAAGTAAATCCTGCAACTAATCTTTCAGTTCTGCTAACTCTGCCGGCGCCATTCGGTACGGTGCTTTAGAGATAGGCGACGTACCTGGAAGTAGATCAATGGAAAAATCTACCTCTCGATCAAGTGGCAAACCTGGTAATTCATTTGGGAACACATCTGCAAACCCCTTTACTACTGGCATGCTGGTGAGCTTTACTTCATTCCCTGTTGCTTCCTTTACAAAGGACACAAACCCCTAACAACCATTCAAGAGTAGTCACCTCGCCTAAATAGATGAGATCAAAAGAGGTAAAGATTGCACTTGAGACCCTGTAAATCTAAATTCTGGTTTCCCTGGAGGTCTGAATATCACTTCTTTTGCACGACAGTCCATAATAGCAGAATTAGCTGCTAGCCAATCCATGCCAAAGATGATATCAAATCCATGCATATCCAATACTACCAAATCAGCAGATAGAACCCTCCCCTGAATATCAACTGGGCAACTACAGAGCATCCTACTACATCTTACTGCTGACCCGATCGGTGTAGCCACTAATAGTTCAATATCTAGTGATTGCGTTTCTGCCCCACATAGTTTAACACACGCCACAGAAACAAAAGAGTGTGTGGCACCTGAATCAAATAATGCAGTGAATTTAAATAAAAACATACTAATCATACCTATCACCACATCGCCGGCTGCCTCAGCATCACCTGGCTTCAAAGCGAAAACCCTGGCTGGAGCTATGTTCCTCTGCTGGCCTCCACGTGGCGCCTGGTAGCCTCCTCGAGCAGGTTTAGGAGCAATAACAGCACCAATCTAAGCCTGGCAATCCCTCATCACATGCCTTAGCTCCCCATATCGATAGCAAACACCTCGCCCGGCACGATACTCTCCTAGGTGCCTCTTCCCACAAGTCAGGCAAACTGGAGGTGGCTGCACACTCTGAAAAACATGAATCCCTGTCTCCTACCTCCGATCTCTATAGAAACTACCACTCTTCCACGAACCATGTCCAATCCCCTGTTGGGAACCAGAGGGTATGGATCTCTTCTTCTGTCTCTGCTCCTCAGCCTCCAACCGCTCTCCAATCTCTGCTATAGTGGCCCTATCAACCAGCTCGGCAAAGTCCTACAACTTCAGTATCGATACCTGCTTGTATATTTCTCTCCTCAGGCCTCTTTCAAACTATCGTACCTTCTTTGTTTCATCTGATATAATACACGGGGCGAAGCGAGATAGCTCAATGAACCTCACCGCATACTGCTGTACTGACAGCTGTCCTAATTTCAGATTCAGAAACTCCTAAATCTTAGCCTCCCTGGACGAGGTTGGAAAATACCTGTCGAAGAATATTTCTTTAAACCGCTCCCACGTCATATCCACAGGTACAATCCTCTGCTGCTTTAATAATCTCACTGTCGACCACCATCTCTCGCCCTCTCCGGTTAGTTTGTATGTGGCAAATAGAACCTTCTGCTCCTCAGTACACTGCAGTACTGCAAACACTTTCTCTATCTCCTGCACCTAGTTTTTAGCGACTGCAGGATCTATCCCTCCTGAGAAAGCTAGAGGGTTCATCTTAATAAACTTCTCGATCAAGCTATCATGGCCTGCCGATGGACCACCCTGTTCCTTCAAACTCCTGGCAATTTCTGCCATAACCTGCTGTGTCACACTGCGTAAGACGGCATCTGAATCACTACCCACAGCGCCTGAGGGTCCAGCACCCTCACTCCCACTGGCGTGGGCACTATTGCCACCAAGGTCCATCCTGAAAAAAAACAAGTAACTTAACTCAAAACCCACTTCTCTATATATATCACTCAACTCATATAATATATTCTCCTAATTAACTCGTCACTCCTGATCTTAATTTAAGGTCCAATCCTGCAACTTAGATACCCAACCCAACGATGGTTTACAATGACTTTCCTGAAATCGTCACCCTAGGAAAATCACACAAACCACCACAGAAGTCCTGCATCTAGACTACAGAACCAGACCTCAAATTCCCTTATCCGATGCTCTGGTATTATTACTACTGAACTCTAGAGTCTACGGAACCTAGTATCCTAGGCTCTGATACCAAACTGTAATGACCTGCTTACTTATCAAATAATAAAACATAATTAATAAGATGGTCAACCCGAACCCATTGGTAACAGGGACATACCTAACATATACAGTGGAAACCTAAACAGCAGTACAAATAATCATATGCATCGCACCATATATTACATAATACCAGAGTTATCTACATTCCCCAAAATACTGTATTTATTTACATTCTTCCAAAATATTTCAAAATACATCTAGGATCCCATAACCAAAACAATTCTGATCCTAGTACATTGCTTACCCTCCTAACGGGGTCATATCACTGACTCAATGGCGGCCTCAACCCACCGGTCTCTCTGGGTCTCCTGAAAAGTTAATTAATGTTAAGGGTGAGACACATCTCAGTAAGGGAAAATAAACTAAATGCAACTGTGTGGCAATATGACCATTTAATGCAATTATACATATACAGTACATTTCATATATCTGTAGACATTTATCATAACATAATGAATAATCATATACTTTCATACTTGCTAGTAAATCATATCGTATGTAAAACATCCGTTATAACTGATAAGACTGAAAACATACCCAGGATGAATAGCTAGCTGATGTCATGTATTACCCCCCATGATGGGTTATGCAGCCTAAAGGTGAGACTCAACAATGGCTGGCCGACCACTGCCGAGTCAAAAATGCCTGTAAGTACGATGGGCCTGCCACACCCTCGTCCGGACTACTAGGTGGACGTCTACAACTCTACACTGAAATCCACATCGACTATCCATCTCTCACCCCCTTGTGGGGTGGTTAGTACCAATTTGAACATAGATATTTAATCTATAAATAGCTACAGTACCGTGCTCTTGGAACTAAACTAAACTAACATCCGGGTTCTGATAATATATAATACATGATAATGTAACGTTTAACATAAATAGATTGATAGAGTTTTCTATATTTTCATAAATATAGCCTTGCGCCAAATATTTCATAAATTATGGTCTTGCGCCGAACATTTCATAAATACAGTCTTGCAGTGAAATCATATGTAAAACACGGCCTTGTGCTGGCTGTCAATCACAGCCTTGCGCCAAATATCTCATACACATCATTCTGAGTAAGTAAATCAATTATCATGTATTTTGGAATCAGAATGTACTGCATTTTTCATAATTCCTGAAAACGTGTTTTTTATCTTAAAATTTCCATATCATAATACATTTCATACAAAAATAATATTCATGCCACACAAAGCTGAGCAAATCCGTACGTTTCATTCTAAAATCACATTCCTGTATAATAGCAGTATTTCTCAATAACATACATTTTCTCAATAATATTCAAATATAATACATATTCCCTGAAAATCACTTTACTGATAATAATAATAATAATAATAATAATAATAATAATAATAATAATAATAATAATAATAATAATAATAATAATAATAATACGTGTGGAAAAATAACTGCTTTAGTTTATTCCCTTACCAAGCAACTAAAAAGCCCCTATATATTCCTAACCTCACACCCGTAGGATTTCCTGATCAATACCCCGGAAATGAAAACTCTCAGTTGTAAACTTCAGTATTTCTATGTGTATATCATTTCCTATAACTACCGCAAGATCAAATTTGGCTTAAAAAGCCTTACATCAACTTAGGGATGATTTCCAACTAGTTTTCACCAATGATCCGCTCCGGCAGATTTGGAGAGAACTTCCCCAGGAGCGTTGTGGTAGCTTCAGATTGTCGAACGGGCGAAAATTCGGCCCGAAATCTTAGAAAGAAGAGAGCGAAACCGTAGAGAGAGAGAGAGAGAGAGAGAGAGAGAAAATGAAAGATTTCTTAATGGTGAAGTAAAAATCTGGATTTTTGATATTTATAGAACTGGATTCATCGACGAGCCACGTCATTCGTCGACGCATCCTTTAATAATTTTGTTGACGAAACCCACTCCTCGTCGAAGAAATTCAGACAACTCAAAACTTCTCGGTATCTCCTCGTTGACGAATCCTGTCTTCGTCGACAAATCCTCTTATACCCTCATCGATGAATCCCCTGTATTCATCGATGAAACCCTGATGATTTCCCTCGGTTATTCCGTCCAAAGTGCAATGTCGTCGACGAACGCATCGATTTCCTCCTTCTGTTACTATCTCCATTTCCCTTGCTCTTAATCATTATTTAAATCCCATTATTATTCGGGTTGTCATTGTTACACTCCAATAAATTCATTATGCATGAATCAATAATGAACATTTGCAAACTAGATAAAACAAGTTGGAAGGGAAGGAGCTTTAAATGTAAGTCTGGTCAAAATGACCATCGACATGCACACCTTAAGGGGAGCCTAAGTGTAATGGTAAAGTTGTTGTCATGTGACCTGGAAGTCACGAATTTGAGGAGTGGAAATAGCCTCCCATAAAAATGTGAGATAAGATTGCATACTATAGACCCATCGTGGTCTATCTGTCCCTTTCCTAGACCCTACCTATGCAAGAGCTTTTGTGCACTGTGCTACCCTTTGTATTTCAAATTCCAACACAAATTAAGTTGATGGCACAACATAATGTTTTTTTATCATAAAAATTATATAAAATCTTGGAGCTAACATTCTTTGTTAACCACAACAATAAAAAAAAGACTTTATTTAGAAAACCATAAGATCCAATCATACCTAGACCTTGTATCCTTAATAACTCTTCAATGATCTTCAATTTCAATTTCATCTAACCAATGCATCTTCACTTGCATTTGGAAAACCTTGAATATAAAAAAAGTCATTGCCAATAAAGATTAGATTGCTTGGGTTAGAAGTTGCAAACCTCTAGTGTTTGAAGTAGCAACCAAAGTGTTAAGCCTAGGGTTCTTTCCATTTAACTAAATATGGATTCAAAAGTGCTACTACTAGCATCCTTCATTCAAAAAGTATGTGCATACAATCAACGCATCATTAACATGGACATTTTCTTAGCCAATATCAATATGTGTTACAATAAAAGAACAAGTACTCATTGACTTTGCCTAGAAACCATTATGCTCCTTAAAAAAGATTGAGGCTTCCAAATTTGTGCCGTGCCCATTACATGTATTAAAGTCACTAGATATATTGATGCCGATTTACATGTCATAACCTTGCAAGATATTCACAATTTCATTATAATATTCTATAGGACTACCAAAAATCCATGCCACAACCAAACTTGCTAAAAGGTACCATAATCATCCATAGCTTTTGTGGTGAACCAAAAAATCACAAATGATTAACTCAATAAAATAAAATGCACAACTGTTGAAAATTTACCTCGTTGGTAATTTTTGATAATCAAAAGGTCTTGTCGCTCTATAGTGTTGCTCATCCCACAATAGGATGCAAAATTTTTAACTTAGTAACATGTGCTAATGCTACATTTTGATTTCTAATTAAAAGGACAAGGCAAAGTGGAAGACAATTTGAAATCATAACATCAAATAGGTCAAAGGTCATTGATTTTTTTTTCCTTTATCTTTATATTAACCAATGTTAGCATATTTAAAAACTTAATATTCAACTATGGCAAAGAAAGGAAGGTAAAAAGAGGAAAGCGATAGCAAGTAACAATAGCAAAAGAACAACATATATAACGTATATAATGGACATGCAAAAAATGTACTAGTTGAATGGAAAATCATAATCTTGCCATTCATATATAACATAGTTTTACCAAAATAAGAGAGAAAAGAATGAGTGTATGAGCCCCACACGAGCTTTAAAATTGTACATGTTCATGTGACCTATGCACAATGCTCCAAATAAGAATTACTAGAAGGTGAACTCTAGAAACCAAAGACAAATTTTGTGTGCATATTTGTGTTGTTGACCACCCATTCTTATTCTTTGGAATAGGACAAACCTCACATATATGCTTTCATGGCCTTTTTTTTTTTTTTTTTTTGCAAAAATAAAAAAATGCAATTGACATCATTACTTTTCCCACATTCACAAATTTTATTCTTTGGTGATAAACTCTTTTATATTGATAGACACCTAAAACAATTAAATTTAGAAAGCGTATTAAGGTATCAAGTCATATTAAATAGGGACATATAAGGGCTATATATCTCTAGACCATTATGTATCGACATAGTAGATTTGATGCAAAAATATGACCACTAGCAGTATGACCAAAATAAAAAGTTTTCATTACATTCTCCAAAGGAGTAGGAATCAACATAATAACATTAAAATTATAATTGGCTTAAGTTTTTCAACACCTAAGTTCTATACCCAATAAAAATAACTTACATTAGCATTCCAAAAACCAATGCCCAAAGCAAAATTAGAGGCCAAAGAAAACAAAGATTTTTGAAAACTTAATTAGAAGTCCAAAAACTCATTTTTTTAAGATTGCATACAATCCATCTCATACCTTTAAAAATAGTCTACTTTGCTATCCAATCAAAGGTCTCAGGTTCTATTGACCAGCCATTTTTCTAATTTAATCTGAATTAAAACATACCGCTATTCAATACCATGCCTAGTAGATAAGTTATTTGGAAAAGAATTTACAATCTACCAATCATTGGAGTATAATGTTTTGAATCTAGGACAACTTTGCCACAATACATTGCAACTAAGTTTAAAAACTAAAATTTGAATATCATTTTGAAAATGCCAAAATTTCAGATTTTTTTTTTTAAAAGAAAATCAATTCAAAAAGAAAATTGAACCCTAAAAATCAAAGTTGTTCATGGGCATTAAAATATTTTAAATTCTTAAGCAATTAGAGGTGATTAGATTTATAAAATAATTGAGATTCATGTGGATTATTAAAACAACAAAAAGGAAGCCTTAGAAAACAACATGGGAGAGAGAGAGAGAGAGAGAGAGAGAGAGAGAGAGATCTAATGATGGTGAAAATACAATTTTGATCCATGTTGGTGGATATTCAAATGAGTGAAAGAGACAGGCGATATTTAAGATGGTGAAGATTTGAACGAGAATGCAATTCTAAGATGCCCTATTAATGTGATCTTTAGTGAACAAGAAAGAGAGGTGGGAAATGGTTGAGGGGTCAAGGAAGATCATAGAGGATAAGGGAGAATGGGCATTTGATTCTTACTACGGGTGAGAATGGACATTCCTCAATTATATGTTAGAATGAACATTCCATTTTATTCCATTCTTTCATATCAAACATGACCATAGCTGTATATATTCAAAGGTGGGGTGAGAATATGAGTGTGAAGGAGATGGAATCTTAACCCATTTGTCCAATGAATCCCTAAGGAGATATCAAGAAATCCTTTTTAAAATCAACTTATTAATGGCATGGAATTTTTGCTCAAATTTTGATCAATTTTGAAAATAGAAAATTGCAAGAAGATGGAAAAGAGCAAGGAAAAGGGGTAGCGGAGGGAAAGGGAGGGAGTGTTTTGGTTATTCGAACAAATGACTATCGACAAGTTACTTTGTTATGACACCTTTTGACATAATTAAAGAATATTGTAGGTAATATTTTCTAGAAATTTGTTAAATAAATTGTTATAACTTGGTCTATTATGGAGCCTAAGTTTATTGCATTAAATTTGATGCATTAAATTTGACAAGAATTGAGACTTATATATGACTTAAATGTTAGGACTAGAGGAATCCTCATAAGTGAGATTGATATATACAAGTAAGCACCTACTTGACTTAAAAGGCTAGGCAGTAAGCATTGGACTGAATTTTGTATTTAAACCTCCATCACCAATCTAATTTTTCAATAAGAAACAAACTCATAAGTAAAATTGCCAATAATTAACACATCTTTACAAGTGTTTATGCATTACAATTGCCGCTACTATCTATTTTGAGAAAAATATATGTCATTTAGAAAAGTCAGCATAGTCCTCTAATTAGACTTCCTTATTTAATAATATTATTTCAAATAATAGATTTTATTTAATAGGCACACGTACAATAGAGTGGAACTTATTATTTACAATAATTTCATTAAATAGGAAGATGTTATGAAATATAGGTGGATGTCTCCCATGAACCTACTCTATATATCTACACTAATCTATATCCCTATGAATCTACCCCATATATATACACTAATTTATATCCCTATGAACCTGCCCTATATGTTTGCACTAATTCATCTTACATCCTTATCGCCCTATAAAAGGGCACTCCCTCCCTCTCATTTGTATACACATACATATAGCATGCTTATATGTACATATTGCATACTTGTGAGGAGCATATAGAAAGGACAAGAAGACGAGAGATAAAGAAAAGATAGAGATATCTTGTACAAGGTTAAGTTCCATATCATTTTGTAATTCCTCCCGTGATAGTGAAGTTTTGATCCCATCCGCCCGTGGAGTAGGCATAGCCGAACCACGTAAATTCGTCTTGCCTTCATTTATTTTTTCTGCTCGTTTCTATTTATTTTATTATTAATTTCTGCATCATTTTATAACACATTATCAGCACGAGACTCTAATCAACTGACATATTTCTTTAATTCTTATTTAATTCACGAGATTCAACCCGACTAATATATTTTTATATATTTATACAACCTTAATGGACGGTTTTATTTCTATTTATACCGCCTTAATGGCTAGTTTTATTTCTATACCACACACACACACACACACACACACACACACACACATATATATATATATATATATATTTAAACTACCAATCTCTTCCAGAAGAGATTCTATATATTTAAATTTCCCATCTATATATTTAATCTCTAGAAGAAATATTAAATATTTACCTCCCGAAGAGGGTATATTTTTAACCTCTTGAAGAGTTGTTCAAATCAACCTCCTGAAGAGGTGAAACGTTTATCCTCCAGATGAGATATTATATTTAACCTCTGAAAGAGGTGGAAATTTATTATCCAATTTAATATTGTAATTGGGATCATACTCCTGAAGAGTACAAATTAAGAAAAATAAAATAATGTCCCTGAAGAAACATATTTAAGTAACTCCAAAAGGGTGAAAATAATAATATATTATTGTCACAGTTTTATTTTAACTTTAACATTCTGTTTTTACAAGTTGCCTTATTATTATTGTTAATTTATTTGCATGTCAAATATAAGTAAAATTAAATTTGTTGTACTTGACATCAAAAGACAATAATTGTATATCGTATATTCCTGATGTCAAAATTCATCTAAATGCAATGAAATTGAGAAATACTATTTTAGATGGAAATATCACATCCTTGTAGGATTGCGTAAAAGCCATGATCTTCCTCACACATGTATGTATGATGATGTGTGGAAGGTGCATGGATTGAACAGTTTATTAAGAAAATACTATATATATATATATCATGCATAGGCTCAAACGTATTTTCCTCTTTTACTTTATATTCAGCTCCTCATCAAATTAATAATTCTTCTCTCTCTTATAATTATTATCTTTTTCTAATTGCTTTCTCTCTCATATATTTTTATTATCATTGTTATTATCATTGTATTTATAGAGGAAGAATTAAAGACTGAATACCTCACTATTAAAGATCCACTTATCCTACGGAAAATTTTTAAAGGATATATTTGATTATCTGATTTTACCAAAAGGTCAATATGAATAGTTCCACCTGAAGTTGCAAGATTTTAAAACAGTTAGTAAATATAATTGAGCTTTACATAAAATTATCTTGAAGTTAAAACTATGTGGTGAAAATATTACTGACGACGACATGCTTGAAAAAACTTTTACTAGTTTCCATCCCACTAATATGCTCCTGCAGCAGCAATATAGGGAAACGAAATTTACTAAATTCTTTGAACTTATATCATATCTTCTTGTCACTGAGCATAATAACAAGCTTTTGATAAAATATCAACAAACTCGTTCAATTGGTTTGACCCTATTACCTGAAGTGAATATGAAAACATTTCATGGTCAAAGACGAGGACAAAGGTATGGTTGTGGGCATGATTATGGTTGTGATTGAAATAATCAATGACATCGAGACGTGAGGTTACGATCCCCCAGAAGAGGGATAGCCCCCAGAAGTGGGATGACCCTCATAAGGGGGATAATCAATGATACGCATCATGAAAATAAATGTTACAGATGCATAGTAAAAAGTCATTGGTTGCGTACCTGTTGTACGCCGAGACACTTGATAGTAAAGAAGTAAAAGTAAGATTTTCTTGCAAATCAAACAATGATGCAAATGAAGCAATTTTATGTTTGGATTTATTATTGCTTTGATTGATTCTAAATGTCTATGGAAAAGTTTATTTAGCTAATATTGTTCTATTACATAATAGGAAATATTTCCATTACTTGAATATATTTTCAATAAATATCAATACAATATATGGTTCTACAAATTTGATTGAAGGCTCCAAAAGAGCTAATATAAAGTTATCTAATGGTACTTTATTACAAATTGACAAACCTTTATATTCTAGTAGATCTAGAAGAAATCTGTTAAGCTTTAAAGATTTAAAACTCAATGGATATCACATTGAAACTAAAAATGAGGGTAGTAAATAATTTCTTTATATTACTTTTGTTGTTTCTGGAAGAAATAAATTTTAGAAAAATTGTCAACTTTATTTTCTGGTTTGTATTATACAAATATTAAAACAGTTGAATCATATAATGTCTTGCACCAGAAGTGTAATGACCCAAAGTTATTTACACTTTGGCCTGAATATATTGGATATCCTGGAGATGTAATGATGCAAAGAATCATTGAAAATTCACACGGTCGTCCACTAAAGAACTAGAAGATTCTTTTATCAACTGATTTCATGTGTACTGCTTGGAAATTAATTGTTATTTTAATGAAGCAGTTTTCCCTACATTAGGGGGGGAGAAATTAGTGCCTGAAGCACAACATTAAATCACATGGAAATCAGTTTTCCTTGCAAGGGATTGCAAATCAATTACCAGTTTCTTTTGCAGATATTGTTAAACGTCATAGCCTGTGGAGTATATACGTGTGTCCCACAACAGATATACAATGTAGAGTTAGAGGGGGAGTGAATGGCTCTTTTCGCATATTAAAAATATCTCTCTACAAAATAATAGTCTTGGCAAGATGGCAAGTAATTATATCACAATATACAAAATATAAATCATGCACAAGACAAATAGTAAAATAAAGAGTAGGGAGAGAAAATCTTAACACCGGCCTTTAACATGGTTCGGCACCAAATCTATGTTCACGCCTTAGCACCAAGCTAAGGATTCCACAATCCACTATAAACGCTCCTTCCCCGACGGAGCAAGCCTTACAACTTGGGTACACGACCCTACTCTCGGGAACAAATCCCTACACGCTCACAAAGAGCTTTTGGCTCACAAAGAACCCTCACCAAAACGATTCACAAAGAACCTTCCAACAAATGGTTCACAAGGAACCTTACAAGATGATGGAAATACAAAGGATGCTCCGAAAATGAGCTGATATAAATGCAAAGTGCCTAGGTTTTGTAATCAAAGAGATTTTTCACTAAATGCTTGTATAAATCACAAAAATCATACTAAACAAGTTTATGGACTTGTATTTATAGGCAAAGTGGGCTTCTAGCCTTTTTATGTCCATTGGGCATTTAAAACAATAAAAAAAAAAAAACTATGCAAACTAGTTGTTTATAGCCGTTATGGCAGAAATCCCGACGCAAACCGTCGACGATTTTTCTAAAACCGTCAAAGTCATCAACATAAAAGTTATGGAATTTTTTCTTAGCTTTCCATAGACACCAAGACTGCCCTTTTTGAATTTTTCTACCAAAATTTATGCCCCAAATACCGAAAGGTGTTTAAGAAATTTGATAGGTGCATAACTGAGATTTTAAACCCAACCAAAAAGCCTTTTAATCTCTTAAAACATTCTTGGACAAAAGTATATAAAATATATAAAGTATAATGAAGACTAAAACTTGTCCAAGTGAGCTTTTCCTCAAATATAAGATATCTTATTCAATAAAACACATTTGAAAGCTCGTTTTGATATCTTATATGTCATTATGTCCTTTAATGAAAATATGCTTGACTTCTTGAAGCTTTTGGACATAAGACTCATTTAGATAAAAATTGGGACTAAGTATGAAGATGTTCAAAATACCAAGATGTTAAAAACTTGTCCCTTTGAAAAACATATTTGAGTTTAGGATTTTTTTAACAAACTCTTTGATTTTAACTTTGAAAACTATGAATTGAGTTTGTGACTTTTAGTGCAATCTTATAAACTCAAGTGTCCTAGTATGCATGCATTGGCTCAACTCTTGCTCAAAAATCATGCAAGAAACACACCCGCAAGAGTTACAAAATGTCCCTAACTCACACAACCCTTATTACATATAAATTAACAATTAATCTTCCGGCTGTGCTTGGGTCCTTCCGAGTATGTGTTCTTTTGATCTTCCTACTCGCACCTCAACTCGGTTTGATTTTTCCTTTGATCCAGTACTTCATGTATGAGTACCTGTACTAAACATGATCTGTAAAGATAAGAAAACACTAGGAACAATATATAGGTTAATATCATCAAAACACTTAAAACAATGATGGTGTAGCCACCAAGGCTAACATTCTCCTCCTTTTTGATATGAGTACCTGTATTTATACTTGCTATGGCTTGATATGCAAAGATAAGATAAACTAGAACCACTAATGGGTTGTTATCATCAAAACAAGACAATTAAGCTCACATAGCCTCTAAGGCTAACAGATACCAAGGCCATATTAAAATCTCATATACCTGCTACAAATATTCCAGCATGTATTGATGTCCCTGAAAGACAATAGTCGGTTAATAAACCTAAGCCACAAGTTAAGTGTGGTAGGCCTATTGGTGTAAAAGATAAAACTCCCAGATTGGGAAGATCGAAATTTGTAAACACTCCAAAGAGATTATAGAGGTGGATAATCCATTCGACATTCACAAACCCGTTTCTCCTGAAAATGAAATTTCTATTATGAAACCTCCTGAAGAGAAAACTCCTCTTCAAGAGAAATCTCCTAAAGAGAACTGAACTGAAGAGGAAACTCCGAAAGAGAAAACTCCTAAAGAGACATCCCTTGAAAAGGGACAGGTACCTGAAAATAATAATGAGATATCAATTCATTACACAAGAGAAATGTTGGATAGAAATAAAGTTGTTGTTAACAACACATTTGCATATGCAGTAGCTACTGACATTACCACAAGAAATGTAATTACCAAAAGTAATGACATTACGAGAAGTAATGAAGATTTTGAACCTAAATCTATTAATGAATTTCGATATAGAAGTGATTGGCAAAATGAAAAGAGGCCATCACATCAAAATTAAACTCTTTATCAAAAAGAGAAGTTTTTGGATTTGTAGACCAGACACTAGAAGATGTCCAACCTGTTGGATACAAATGGGTATTTGTGCGCAAGCGAAATGAAAAATAATGAAATTACTCAATATAAAGCAAGGCTTGTGGCATAAGGTTTCTCGTAGAAACCTGAAATTGATTATGGGGAGACATATTCTCCCATAATGGATGAAATCACATTCAGATTTCTAATTGAGCTAACAATCACTGGACGACTGAGCATGCGTCATATGGACGTAGTAACAACATGGATCATTGGATAGTGAAATTTATATAAAAAATCCCTGAAGGATTTGAATTGCCTGAAGCAAAATCCAGATATATATATATATATATATATTCAATTAAACTCCAACGTTCCTTATGTGTATTAAACCAATTTGGATGCATGTGGTACAATCGATTGAGTACCTTATGAAAGAAGGATTCATAAAAGATCCAACTTATCCATGCATTTTTATCAGAATCTAGATTTTCTATAATTGTTGTTTATGTTGATAATTTGAAATTAGTTGGGACTCCTGAAGAGCTCACTAAAATTACTTATGGCAGATTTAAGATGAAAGATTTGGGAAAGACAAAATATTTTCTTGGCCTACAAATGAAACATGTAAATGGCGGAATTCTTGATCTAAATATACCAAAAAGGTATTAAGGAAATTTTATATGGATAAAACTCATCATTTGGGATCTCCAATGATGGTGTAATTATGACCTCAAGATGAGGGGGAGGAATTACTTGGTCTTGAAGTACCATATTTAATTGTTGTCAGCTCTTTGATGTATCTGGAAATTGTACAAGACCCAACATTGCATTTGCTATAAATCTACTAGTAAGATATAACTCTACTCCTACTCGACGACACTAGAATGAAATTAAGCACATTCTACCCTATTTGAGAGGTACATCTGATTTGCGTCTATTCTACTCATTTGATTCCAAATCTCAATTAGCAAGATATGCAGATGCTAGATATGTAAGGACCTGGAATATTTATATAATAATAATAATAATAATAATAATAATAATAATAATAATAATAATAATAATAATAATAATAATAATAATAATAACAATAATCAAATGGTTTGGTACAAGACCAAAACATCGACAGTTTCAGGGAGCTCAGGGTAACCATTGACTGTTTTAGACAATCGAGAGACTTTATGTAAGAACATAGAAAAATTGGTTTGGTAGGGGACCAAACCGTCAACGGTTTCAAGAAAATCATCAACAGTTTCAGGCAGCCGAGGGTCTTTAAGTGGGGAGGATCTTATGTTTTTTTTCAAAAACACTCTCATACCTCTCCTTCTCAAATTAGGGTTTTGGGCTCTCTATCTCTCCACTCTCACTCTCTCATGTCCCTCTCTCTCCTAAGCTCTCCTAGATCTCCACTCCCACTCTCCGATCTCCTCTCTCTCTCTCTCTCTCTCTCTCTCTCTCTCTCTCTCTCTCTCTATCTCTCTCTTCTTCGATTGTTTCTCTCTCCTCGGCCAGGTTAAGGAAACTCGAGTTTCGTCTTCCAAAATTTGTACACTCGATTTAGGGAATGTGGTAGGCCTATCTTCAGTATTAGGTAAGGGGAATAGATTATGTCAGTATATTATGGAAATTGAACAGATTAAACTTGAATATGTGGATGATTTTTGCTATTATACAAGTATTTGGGAAAAGTTAAAGTGAGAAGGGTGATCATCTCCTCTTTTTTGTTAAACATATATTTGGACTTGTATTAAACTGTGGAGGTGATCATACCTTTATTTTCAGCAAACTGTACCGGTTATGTTTTGATTTAACACTCAATTAAGTGTGGCGTGAAAATGTATTGTTAAACACATAATTAAACTTGTGGGAATTGTTATGGTATTAGATGACAAAAACTGTGGTTTATACTAAGTTCTTGAAATGCTGAGAATAAGGTAAAGATTGTAAATTTAACGGTGAATTATTGATCACATGATTGTTGAGAAATTTATGTGTTGAGAACAATGGGGAGGAATTATTTGCAAATTCTGTGTTGATAATTATGAGCATGTTATTTGTTTTATTTATGTAAATTGCAATGTATGTTCTAAGAACCTTAATGGACCTATGGATGCTCGGTACCGTAGCTAGTAGGAAAATTAGTGCAACCACACTATTTTTAAAGTGTAGGCCATGGGATAGTCGATTTTTCCGCGAAGAGTTGTTGTACCCTCCTAGAGTCCGGACCAAGTTGTGGTAGGCAAATCGAACTTACAGACGAGATACTTTGACTTAGCTTGGTGGTAGGCCATCCAAGGCTAAGTCTAGTCTTCGAACCGCACAACCCGTCATGGGGGTTAAACATGTCGTTAGTCCAGAATGAGAGGTCCTTTTAGACATAATTATAGATTTGTATATTTATATATTTGGGGCTATTATTAAGCCAGAGTTATTAACTGAAGGAAAATATGTATTTTCAACTATACTAATGTGAGTACAGTTTATAAATGCCTTTTCAGTTAAAGTTAAATAAATGGATATATTTGCTTACACAAAAACTCATGTTAGCCACACACTAATAATAATCTATTCCGTCTTATTGAGAAGTGTTTCACCCCAATAAATATTTTCACATTTCAGGGCGAACAGGGAATCAGGCTTAGGAACTACAGAGCGGGGTGTAGATAGTAGAGTTAGGGTAAGTGTTTGTATGAAACTGAACTAGTTATGCTTTCGTTTACCTTGGGATGTAATATTGTTTTTGGGGGAGATACCTATGTAATAATGGTGATGGTTTTAGTACTCTGGTATGGTATTTGAGGTTTATTGTGTTTCCACTGTTTGTTTTAAATTTTTGATATGGGAAGGTGTACCCTAGACCCCACTGGGTTTCGGGTAGTTACAATTGTCATATCAGATATATGTTACAGATGTGGTATCAGAGGTGTGTATGTTTCGATGTGTTACAATTGAAGTATCAGAATCTAGGTTGTTAGGTTCTGTAGACTTTAGCGGATAATAATACCAGAGTATAGGTATGATTTATGAGAAGGGTAGTAATGGGGTAGGCTAGGTGTTGTAAGGTTAACAGGGTATAGGATGTATATCGGGGTATAATACATTAAGCAGATGGGAATTTTGGATTTTTTCTCGCATCCACAAGTAGAAGTCCATCGAGGGTTTCCTTGGATTTCCCTGAAACAATCAACAGTTTCTGAAAAGCCACGGTGAACTATTGACGATTTTTCTCCCTGAAGGATGCGTTATGTTCTTCTCTTAGTGAAAATTTGTCATTATAAGAATTGAACCACCATTCATAACACTAGGATACATATTGTTTAGTATTCAGAAAGTTGCAATTATGTGTGTGATTAGAGGTTCATTTTTTTTTAAAGTGCGTAACATTTTTATAAAAAGAGGGATTTAGTATGGCATATAAGAGGCAAAATCGTTGACGATTTTCTAGGGCTTTCACAAACCGTCAACAGTTTCCTCAAAGAGTATGCTCTCTGTATTTCTAGCCATTGATGGTTTTTGAAATCTCAGGGAAATCGTCGACTATTTTGTGTCTGAGCAATGAGATTGAACCTTAAATTGAGAACTTAAATGTTAAATTAGTTTAATTGTACCAATTATGTTACGATTTTAGGATTCTAAAATGATGTGTTGTCTCATCTTCAGAATGGACCCCAGGGATAACAACGTGAACACTGGAGGAGGTAGCAATTTGGGGGCTTCCAGCGAGGATGTCATTGATTCCACGTTAGTGCTATAGGGTTTAGCCTAGTAGGTCATGGCGGAGATCATGCTGACCTCTAGGGGCAAAGCTGCCCACCCGCTGATTAGAGTTGCTCTATTGAGCAATTTACTCGTATGAATCCCCCGACGATTTTGGGAGGAGCTGACCCAATAGTTGTAGAGAATTGGGTTCAGGAGATAGAGGAGATACTAGCAGCCCTTAGCTGCACAAATGAACAGAAGGTCCTATATGCCACCTTTAAAATGATGGGGGAGGCCAAGTGTTGGTGGATATCGGTGAAGTTGCTAGAAGAACAGAGGTCAGTACCCGTAATTTTGACCTAGACCTGTTTCATGAAGCTCCATCCACCAAGTGTTGGTGGATATCGGTGAAGTTGCTAGAAGAACAGAGGCTAGTACATGCAATTCTAACCTGGACCTATTTCAAGAAGCTCTTCTTTGATCAATACTTCCCCACTTCCACCAGGGATGCAAAGGCGAAGGAATTCACTAACTTGACTCAGGGGAACTTGACCATGTAATAGTATACGACCAAGTTTGTGAAGTTGTCCCGATTCGCCCTTATATGGTCTCAAATGAGTCAATGAAGGCTTGGAGATTTGAGAAAGGCTAGAGTCTGAGGATCTACGAGCAGGTAGTGACATTCCAAGTTCAGATCTTCTCGGAATTAGTGGATAAAGCCACGGTACTGAAGATGTGATACCCAATGGAAGAAAGGCTTAAAAAGAATTTGATGTTACTACCCATATTAACAAGGTGCACATTTCTTTTCGAGGGCCTTCCCATAAGAACTCCATGGTTAAGCATGCTTGGCTTGGAGTAATCTTGGGATGGGTGACCTTTTGGGAAGTTTTCTCAGGAAGTGTGTGAGTGAGGACAAAACACATTAAAAAGGACACGTGTTGGTCTATAAGGCCAGTCATTAGTTCGATAAGGCTCACCCCCCGTGGTCTGGTACTAGTTGAGGAGGAGAAACACTGTGCTTCTTGGCAGACCCTGATTAGGGCATTACAAAATGATATCAAATTTGATTACCCAGCCGGAAATATGATGAGATTCACATCGCTTGGGTTTGGAAATGTGGGTTCGCAATGAGGACGTTGCATTCTGTATGTGGGGGAGAATGTGATACCCCTTGGAAGAAAGGCTTAAAAAGGATTTGATGTTATTGCCCATATCAATAAGGTGCACCTTTCTTTTCGAGAGTCTTCCCATAAGAACTTCATGGTTAAGTGTGCTTGGCTTGGAGTATGGGAGGTTTTCTCAAGAAGTGTGTGAATGAGGAAAAAACACACTGAAAAAGACACGTGTTGGTCTATGGGGCCATTCATTAGTCCGATAAGTACTACTCCCTGTTGTCTGGTCTAAGTGGAGGAGGAGAGATGCAATGCTCCCTAGCAGACCCAGGTTGGAGCGTTATAGGATACGAGTCTGCAGAGGAGTGTAGGGTTACAGAGTCAAAGGAAGATGCTTATGCCTCCTAGTTTTCACACTAGTACTAGTCAGGGTCCATGGTTGAGAAATAGCAACAATATGGGCCAGAGATCAAAGTTGGAGAATCTAGCTAATCAAGGTAATTCATCACATCCTTTGTGTCCTAGGTGTAATATAAGGCATTGGGAGGAATGCCGGGGTGGAGTGGTTATCTATTATCAGTGCGGTAGACCCTACCAAATTGCACGAGATTGTTGTGAGCCATTGAGCAATACACCCACTCCTAATCGATACAGGGGAAACAATCAAGCACCCTGAGGTGGCTATTAGAGGAAACCACCCAGGCATGGGTTTATTCTCTTACATCAGGAGATGCATAAAATGTTGGTGATAGGTAATAACTGTAATGACTTGAAGAATAATGGTATTTAAATAGTAAAGAGAGAGAAAAATGGAAATAGTAAAAGAGGGCGGTAGCAGACTTTGCGTTCCTCGACGACGTGGCATTTTGGGCTTGTTGATGAGGGTGCACTTCGTCGACGAGAATACACCAAGGAGATATATGTCGTAGCTCTAAATTTCGTTGATGAGGAGTAATATTCGTTGACGAATTGCCTTCTTGACCTCGTCGATGAAGGCTAGTGTATAAATATGCATAACTTTCATTTTATGGCCAAAAATCCTACAAGAATTTCTCTCTCTCTCTCTCTCTCCTCACTTCGTCCCTCCTTCCTTCTCTCTATGATCTCGGGTCGGGTTCTTGCCGATTCGACGATTTGGTGCCACCACGACGCTCCTGGGAAAATTCTCTAAAAACCTACTGGAGTGGATCGTCGGTGGAGCTACTTTGGAATTCATCCCTAGTTTAAGGTAAGGATTTTTATTCAAAATTTGGTCTTTCCATAGTTATAGGAAATGTTGTACACAAAGAAATACTGAAGTTTAGTTCTGAGAGATGTTGGTTTCAGGGTGTTGAACGGGGAACCTTGTAGGTGTAGGACACGAGTATATTTTAGGGGATTTTTTCTTAGAAATCAGGTAAGGCAATAAACTAAAGTAGTTATTTTTTCATAAATATTATTATTAAATTATTAGAATAATTATGTTAAGGAAAGCATGTATTATATTTGTATATTATTGAGAAAATGCATATTTGGAAAAATACTCCTATGTTACTGAAATGTATGTATTAGTAAGAAATGCTAGAAAATACGATTTTAGAATAAAATGTATGGTTTTATTCAGCATTGTGTGGCATAAATGTTATTTTACGTGAAAAGTATTATGTTATGGCAATTTTACGAATAAAGTATGTTTTCAAAAATGATGAAATATTGCAGTAAATTATGATTTCAAAATACATGATAAAAAAATTATTTATTTAGAATAATATGTATGAAATGTTTGGCGCAATGCCGTAATTGATAGCTGACGCAAGGCCATATATTATGTATGATTTCGGTGCAATGCCGTATTTATAAACATTCAGCGCAAGGCCGCAAATATGAAAGAAATCGGTGCAAGGTCGTATGTATATATGTTATTACAGAAAATGCTATCAGTCTATTTATGTTAGACAAGTATATTATCATGTATTATATGTTATCAGAACCTGAATGATAATTCAGTTCAGTTTCAGGAGCACAGTACCGTAGCTATACAGATCAGATTATTATATTTCAAACTTATGCTAACCGCCCCTACAAGTAGAGGGGATAGGAGATGGATAGTCGATGTGGCTTTCAGTGTAGATATGTTGATGTCTACCTAGCAGTCCGGACCACGGTGTGGAGGGCCTATCGTACTTACAAACATTTTTGACTCAGCAGTGGTCGGCCAACCATTGTCAGGTCCCACCTTCGGACTGCGCAACCCGTCTTGGGGGGTAATACATGACATCAGTTAGCTATACATCTTGGGTAAATTTTTAGTATTATTAGCTATACTAGAAAGATCATAAACAGTACGACTTATTAGAAATATGAAAGTATATGTTTATGTAGTTATTAAATGATTAATGCTTTTTAGTATGCAAAATGTACTGTATATTTATAATAGTATTAAATATTCATGTTCCCACATATCTATATTTAGTTTATTTTTCCCTTACTGAGAGGTGTCTCACCCCTAACATTAAATAATTTTCAGGAAACCTAGAAAGACCAACGGAGTAAGGCCGCCGTTGAGTCTGTTGTACTACCCTGCTAAAAGGGTAAGTTTGATCTAGGATTAGGAGATTTTGATGTGGAATCCTAAAGATATTTTTGGATATTTTGGGGATTGTGTTTGAGTACAGTATTATTTTGGATTGTAGTTAACTCTGGCATTATTTATTTTATGGTTTGATGGATGTTATCTATATTTACTGTTGCTTAGGTTTCCGTTGTGTATGTTAGGTGTACCTCGCTATCCACAGGTTCGGGTTCACTTTATTGATTATGTTTAATTATATAGTAAAGTAAGCAGGTTGTTACAATATCTATATTTTTGCAAATAAAGCTATTGTATTATTTGATTCATGAGCAACACATTCATTCATATCTCTGGGGTATATCAAGATTTGTGGGGTGGGAACTCAGCTGTTAGATACATACCTATATATGGTCACATCGATGGGAACCGTAGTGGTATGTAGAAAAGTACTTAAGGACTATCCAATTGGGATTCAGGGGAGAATGCTACCTGCTAATCTAGTGGTGTTTGACATGTATGGATTTGATGTGATTTTGGGGATGGACTGGCTAGACTCTAGTTATGCTAGTAGAAATTGTCACAGGAAGGAGGTAGTGTTCAGACCTCCTGGGGAGTAGGAGTATAAATTTGTTGGGTCATGCGTGCACTCCTCGCCACAAATACTATCAGCTATTCAGGAAAAAAGGCTACTCTTAGATGGATGTTAAGGGTACCTAGCGTATGTGAAGGAAACACCAATGAAGGGACTAAAGCTGGAGGATATCCCAGTAGTGAGGGAATTCTCGAATGTGTTTCCGGAAGACTTACTTGGGTTGCCTCCCGATCGTGAAGTTGAGTTTGTTATTGATCTACTTCCAGAAATGACACCAATAAGGCTCCATACAAAATGACTCCGGCAGAATTGAAGGAATTGAAGGAGCAGTTATAGGAATTAGTGGATAAGGGATTCATCAAACCTAGTGTGTCACCTTGGGGAGCACCAGTTCTTTTTGTTAAAAAGAAATATGGGTCGAGGAGGATGTGTATCGATTATGGGGAAATATATAAGGTGACAACCAAGAACAAGTACCCACTACCCCGGATAGATGATATATTTGACCAACTCTAGGGAACACAAGTCTTCTCTAAGATCGATCTCCGATCCGGGTATTTATCAAGTGAAAGTCAAATCAGAGGATGTTCCAAAGACTGCATTCTGAACTAGATATAGTCACTATGAATTCTTAGTTATGTCATTCCGACTGACTAATGCTCCTGCTACATTTATGGACTTGATGAATAGGGTCTTCCATGAAAATTTGGATTAGTTTGTGGTGGTATTCATTAATGACATTTTAGTTTATTTAAAGAGTCCTAAGTAGCATGAGAATCATTTGAGATTGGTACTTCAGGTACTAAGAGAAAGGAAGTTTTATGCGAAATTCAAGAATTATGAGTTCTGGCTAAAGAAAGTTGCATTTTTAGGACATGTGATATCCAGGGGTGGTATTTTTGTGCACCCAAGTAAGATAGAGGCTGTAGTGGATTGGGCGAGACTGAGAAATGTTCACGAGGTCAAAAGTTTCTTAGGTTTGGCAAGGTATTATCGCCGATTCGTGGAGGGGTTTTCTAAATTGTCAAGTCCTCTGACAAAGTTAACAAGAAAGAATGCGAGGTATGAGTGGACAGACGAATGTGAGCAAAGCTTCATGGAATTAAAACAATGACTTGTCACTGCTTCGGTCCTGACTATTCCATCTAGAGAGGGTGGTTTTGTGATTTACAGTGATGCGTCTCAGAAAGGGCTTGGGTGCGTGTTAATGCAACAAGGGAAGTCTGTGGCATATTCTTCTCGGCAAGTCAAAGAGTACGAGAAGAATTATCTAATGCACGATTTGGAATTAACGGAAGTGGTTTTTGCATTGAAAATCTAGAGACACTACTTGTGTGGTGAAAGGAGTGAGATTTTTATGGACCATAAAAGCCTTAAGTACTTTTTCATGCAAAAGGAACTGAATATGAGACAAAGGAGATGGCTAGAACTAATAAAGGACTTTGATTGTACCATCAACTACCACCAGAGAAAGCCAATGTGGTCGCTGATGCGTTAAGTCGAAAGTCAGGGAATGCGTCAGTCTCAACAATGGTGACTCAATATCAAATCAAGATGAATCTGGAAAGATTTGGTGTGGAGATAGTAGAAGAGAATCATCAGGCTTTCATCGCTAACCTTGTAATCCAACTGACCTTGCTGGAAAAGATTAAGGTCGCATAGATGAAAGATTCAAAGTTAGTAAAGATTATGGGTAAAGTTCAGAGTGGATTGAGGACAAATTTTAACATCTCAAATAATGAGGTGTTGAGGTTTCACACCATATTATGTGTACCAAATGATGCATATATTAAATGAACAATTCTGGATGAAGCTCATCGCTCTCTTTATACAGTGCATCCAGGAAGCACCAAGATGTATCGGAATTTGCGGGAATCTTTTTGGTGGAACAACATGAAGAGGGAGATTACCCGATTCGTGGAGCAGTGTCTTACATGTCAGCAAGTGAAGGCTGAACAACAGAGACCGATAAGACCATTGCAGCCACTCCATATTCCTGAGTAGAAGTGGGAGCACATTTCCATAGATTTTGTAAATGGGTTGCCATCAACGCTGCATGGGCAAAACATCATTTGGGTAGTTGTTGACCGTCTAACGAAAGTTGCTCATTTTGTTCCAATCAAAGTTAACTACTCCATGAATAGACTAGCAGAGTTGTATGTTCAAGAGATAGTTAGATTGCACGGCGTACCAGTGTCCATCATATCAGATCGAGACCCACGGTTCACCTCCCAATTTTGGAAGAGTTTGCAAAAAGCCTTGGGGTCTCAACTCACCTTTAGCACCAAATTTCACCCCTATACTGATGGACAGTTAGAGTGAACAATTCATATATTGGAAGATATGTTGTGGGCATGTGTGTTGGATTTCGGAGGAAGTTGCATTCAGTATCTGCCATTGGTTGAATTCGCCTACAACAATAGCTATTAGGCCAGTTGAGATTGCATCATATGAAGCGTTATATGGTCGGAAGTACCGATCTCTATTATATTGGGATGAGGTTGGTGAACGGTGAATTTTGGGACTAGAGATTATACAGTAGACTTCAGAGAAAATCAAACTCATCCGGGATAAAATTAAAATAGTTTAGAGTCGGCAGAAGAGTTATGCTGATACTCGCGGATAAGAGCTAGAGTTTGATGTAGGGGATATGATATTTTTGAGGATTGCTCAAATGAAGGGGGTTATGAGATTTGGAAAGAAGGGTAAGCTAAGCACTAGGTATATCAAGCCATTCGAGGTACTGGAGAGGATTTGTCTAGTTGCTTACAGAATAGCATTACCCTAGGTGTTATCTAAGATTCATTACATGTTTCATGGGTCCATGCTGAAAAAAGAACATTCCAAATCCGTCGCATATGATAAGTTGTGAGGCGTTGGAAGTCAAGGATACCTTATCATATAAGGAAGTGCCAATTCAGATTCTAGACAGGAAGGGTCAGGAGCTACGAACCAAAAAGATTTCATTGGTAAAAGTACTCTAGTGTAATCATGCAGTTGAGGAAGTTTCATGGGAGTTAGAAAAGGAGATATGTCAGAGGTACCCACACTTATTCAACGAGGCTTAATGTTAAGTCAGGTAACTTTGACAGGTTATGTGGTTGCTTGAATCTTTGGGTATAGGTTTGTTTAGTATCTTTCATAATTTCATAAATATGGCCTTGCGCCGAACATTTCATAAATACGCCCTCGTGTCGATCGTCTCATAAATACGGCATCGCGCCAAAATCATATATAAATACAGCCTCGCGCTGAAATCATAAATATGACCTCACGCCGAAATCATAAATAAATATGGCCTCATGCCAAAATCATAAATACGACCTTGCGCCAAAATCATAAATACGGTCTCGTGCCAAAAATTTCATAATTACGACCTCGTGCTGAATATTTCATACATATCATTCTGAAAATAATCAATTTATCATACATTTCAACATCATAAGGTACTATATACTTTCATAATTTCTCAAACCATACTACGTTCATATCATTATCATATCATAATATTTCTTCACGTAAAATAATATTCATGCCACACATTTGTTGTATAAAACTTTACATTGCATTCTAAAAATCATAATTTCTGACATCTCATACATATATACACGTTTCAACATATTAGCAACATTTTTCTCAAACGTATATTTCCTTCGTAATCTATAGGTATAATACATGCTTTTCAGAAAATAACTTTTCTCATAAATAATAATAATTTGCATAAAAATGACTGCTTTAGTTTATTCCCTTACCTGACTACTGAGAAAAACCCCTATAAACTCTAGTCTCAAACTTGCAGGATTTCCTAATTAATACCCTAAAAAATGAAAACTCCCAATATTAAATTTCAATATTTTCATGCATATATCATTTCCTATAACTACCGTAAGACCAAATTTGACTTAAAAAGTCTTACCTCAACTCAGGGATGATTTTCAACTTGTTTTCACCAACGATTCGCTCCGTCAGATTTGGAGAGAACTTCCCCAAGAACGTCGTGGTGGCTTCAGATTGTCGAACCGGCATAAATCAGGCCCAAAATCGATGAGAGAGAGAGAGAGAGAGAAGAGAGGTTGCTTAATAGTGAAGTTAAAAATTTGGATTTTGATATTTATAGAACAGGGGATTCGTCGACGAGCCACGTAATTCGTCGACAAATCCTTTAATAATTTCGTTGTTGAAATTCAGTCCTCGTCGACGAAATTCAGTCGGCTCAAAACCTCTCTCAGTATTTCCTCGTCAATGAAATTCAGTCTTCGTTGACGAATTCTCTTCTACCCTCGTCGATGAATCCTGACTTCATCGACGAGTCCTCTGATAATTTCCTTTCCTCTTTATTATTTAAATTTCATTTTTATTCGGGTTGTCACATTCTCCCCTCCTTATAAAAGTTCATCCTCGAAATTTACTATTTATATAATTCATCATCCCTTATGGCGGAGGAATTTTATTACTTACCCTCACTTATGGCGGAGGAATACTGTGGTTACATCTCAAGTCCTGGGAGAATACATATACCAAAAGAAAATTTCCCCCAAAACTAAAATACCTCTTACTACTAGAATATTACATGTACCTACAAAAGAAACATTACATATTACTCACATTTCTTAATTACATTTGATCTTCCTGGAACGATTGCGGGTATTTTTGTCTGATCTGCTCCTCGAGTTCCTCGATGAAATTCAATTGGGTCAAAGCCTCTCTCGGTATTTCCTCGTAAACGAAATTCAGTCTTCGTCAACGAATTCTCTTCTACCCTCGTCGACGAATCCTGACTTCGTCAACGAGTCATTAGATAATTTCCTTTCCTCTTTATTATTTAAATTCCATTTTTATTCGGGTTGTCACATTTAAGTTGTTTAATTAGGTTTTATCAATTTTAATTTGTCGATTTTGGTTTTTGTTATAGTTGGTTTTGGGACAGTTTTGGTTGGTTATTGTAATCTCCTAAAAGCCTGGTATGTAACCATGGTATTCCTCCGCCATAAGCATGGGTTATTAATAAACTTGGGACGGGACCGCTATGTGGGTGGCTATCGGCTTTTCTGTAAAGTTAGATTACCATTTAAAGGAATTCTAGAGTTTGGGTTGAATCTTGATTAGCAAATTTCGAGGATGAAATTTTTATAAGGAGGGGAGGATGTAAGGACTCGGAATATAATAATAATAATAATAATAATAATAATAATAATAATAATAATAATAATAATAATAATAATAATAATAATAATAAGTGGTTTGGTACAATACCAAATCATCAACGGTTTCAGGGAGCTCAGGGAAACTGTCGACTGTTTTAGATAACCAAGAGCCTTTATGTAAGAACACAGAAAAATTGGTTTGGTAGGAGACCAAACCATTGACGGTTTCAAGAAAATCGTCGACCATTTCAGGCGGCCGAGGGTCTTTAAGTGGGGAGGATCTTACGTTTTTAAAAAAAATACTCTCATCTCTCTCTCTCTCTCAAATTAGGGTGTTGGGCTCTCTATCTCTCCATTCTCACTCTCTCATGTCTCTCTCTCTCCTAAGCTCTCCCGGGTCTCCACTCCCACTCTCCGATCCTCTCTCTCTCTCTCTTCTCCGATTGTTTCTCTATTCTCGGCCAAGTTTAAGGAAACTCAAGTTCCGTTTCCCGAAAGTTGTAGGCTCAGTTTCAGGAACGTGGTAAGTCTATCTTCGGTATTAGGTAAGGGAAATATATTATGTCAGTATATTATGGAAATTGAACCAATTAAACTTGAATATGTGGATGATTTTTGCTATTATACAAGTATTTGAGAAAAGTTAAAGTGAGTAGGGCGATCATCTCCTTTTTCTTGTAAAACATATATTTGGAGTTGCATTAAACTGTGGAGGTGATCATACCTTTATTTTCAGCAAACTATACCGATTATATTTTGTTTTAACATTCAAATAAGTGTGGCATGAGAATGCCTTGTTTTATTGCATAATAAAACCTATGAGTGTGACGTCCCGACCCGCCAAGTGGGGCCCGAGTGCCAGGTGTTTCAATCACCTGTATCTGATACCATAATTAACATACACGCAGCGGCACATGAATAAATAACCTCAAATAAATACCAGAGTTCTATATAACAACCAAAAATCAACACTATAACATCCAAATAACTGTATCCACAACCAGCATTTAAAACGTAATTCCGTACAAATATATCTATACATATATTAGTATCTCACAATACCCCAAAAAGAAACTATCACAAACAGTCCCAGCCTAGGCCTTCAAACCCGGTCTCCAGAAGAACCTGAAAAATTGTTAATCCACTAGGGTGAGACACTTCTCAGTAAGGGTGGAATAAATTATAACAGTGTGTGACAAATGAGTTTTAATATTTATAACTCAAAATAAACTACTTCTTATATAACATCAATAACAACTGAGAAAATGTACCATTAATAACATTCCCGACATCCAATATCACACACACATTCAATATGCACAAGTATATAATTTTTATGCAAGCGAAAGTCCCCAAGGATAGGGAAGATTACCCGCCCATACAAGTAGCTTCCCTCTGCTCTGGTACTAAAAACTACTTACCAGAGCACTCACCTTACTCAGTAAGCCCTTAGGTGAAGTATTATCTTACCGCTAGTCCACAGATAATTATTATTTTAAAGGCGAAGGTTTCCGAGGATCGGGATGTCTACCCGCCCGTACAAGTAGCATCCCTTTGCACTGATACCAAGAAACTACCTAACAGAGCACTCGCCTTTCTCAGCAAGCTCCCGGTGGTATGTTTACCTCGCCGCATGCACACACATGCATTCACAATATGCTATACCATTATTTTTATGCTATAATTAAATTCACATGCACACAACATATCCACACAGGAATCATGCATCTCATACTTCATCTTCCAATGTCCTCAGTACGTGGCCCACACAGAGCAACTGCGTACATGTCAGTACGTGGCCCACACAGGCACCTACGTACTTCTTATCTACACATGGCCCACACAGGTACCACTAACCGCACAGGGTACATAACATGGCCCACACAGGCGCCATTATCCACACAGGATATAACGTGGCCCACACAGGCACCACTACCCACACAGGGTATATAACATGGCCCACACAGGCGCCATTATTCACCAGTATCCAATCCCCATGACCTACCCGTCATACATCAGTAGAACAAGCTCCTCGACCTGCCAATGTCCTACCCCATATAAATAACGATATGACGAGCTCCTCGACCTGCCAACGTCACATCATCATTTATATATAGGCAATATAACAACCTCCTCATGCCAACGTTATATTGAGATGCATACGAATAACCACACAGTTAGTTCACACAAACGCATTAAATCATTTCCACACAGGAATCAAACATAACAACTCATTCATCTTATCATAATCATTTCAAACACCCCCACATACAAACCCAAATACCACAGTAATTCATATCCAATTTATTAGGAAAATTACTCCCATGTCACACGAATTTAATATCATAAACAATTATCCCAAATATAACCGTAAACCAAATAATCATTTTTTTTTCCAGTAATCAAACTATTCTGAAAATCATATAAATAAATAATAAATTTCGTATGCTTGTAAATAATTGGTTCACTTTAATAAAATACTGATATAATTTTATTCCCCCTTACCTGATTCCCTGAATTACGCTTGCAGGGCTCCCAAACTTATACCCGCGACGCTCACCCGAACCCTGATTCAATCAAATCAACCCCAATAAAATATTATTTTAACATTTCCTAATTTATAATAATTAAATGATAATTAATTTCTAAATAACACATTTATCCTAATTTTGGACTATTTCTACAATAACCCCACGAGAATTTCACTCTGCTAGACTTGTAGAGAATCATCCCTAAATTCTCGTGGTGGTGTCCGATCACCCATTTGGCTTAAAATTTAGGACAAATTGAGATAAGAATGAGAATTTGGCTTACCCCACGAGATATTCCCACGTTACTCCTACAACAAATCCACTTCGGTAGATATGTCGGTGGCGAAGAATGGAGTTCGGTGATATCTTTGGATTTCCAATTGGGCGAGAATCGACCGTAAAATAGTAGAAGAAAGAGGAGTGGAGAGTGAGAGAATATATTTAATTTTTTTTCTTTCTCTTTCTTTCTTTCCTTTCTTATCTGTTCTGTGCGCGTGAATTTTTTTTTCTCCTCTTTCCTTCTTTCCTTCTGTTTTGTTCCAGCGAGAAAACTCACACACTAAGTTTTCGTTTTTTTTTTCTTTTCTTTTCTCTTGTTTTTTTTCTTCTTTCCTTTATCCTTTCTTTCTCCTTGACCCATTCTTTAATATATATATATATATATATATATATATATATATACACTTATATATACTTACTTATATATACTTTTATATATATATACTTACATATATACTTTTATATATATATATATATATATCCAAAATCCTTAAATTTATTAATTTAATTAATTTTCTTAATAATAATTAATTAATAATAATAATAATATTTTTTTTAATTAATAATTTTTTATTTTATTTATTTATTTATTTATTTTTTGGGTCGTTACAATGAGAATTGTTATGGTATTATATGACAAAAACTGTGGTTTATACTGAGTTCTTGAAATGCTGAGAATAAGGCAAAGATTGTGAATTTCACAGTGAAATACTGATCATGTGATTGTTGAGAAATTTATGTATTGAGAACGATGGGGAGGAATTATTTGCGAATTATGCGTTGAGAATTATGAGCATGTTATTTGTTTTATTTATGTAAATTGCAATGTATGTTCTAAGAACCTTGATGGACCTGTGGATGCTTGGTACCGTAGTTAGTGGGAAAATCAGTGCAGCCACACTGTTGTGGAAGTGTAGGCCATGGGATAGTCGATTTGGCCGCAAATAGTTGTTGTATCCTCCTGGAGTCTAAACCAAGTTGCGATAGTCAAATCGGATTTACAGACGAGATACTTTGACTTAGCTTGTTGGTAGGCCAGCCAAGGTTAAGTCGAGTCTTTGGACCGCACAACTCATCATAGGAGTTAAATATGTCGTTAGTCCAGAATGAGAGGTCCTTTTAGACATAATTGTAGATTTATATATTTAAATATTTGGGGCTTTATTGAGCCGAAGTTATTAACTGAAGGAAAATATGTATTTTCAACTATACTGATGTGGGTATAGTTTAGAAATGCCTTTTCAGTTAAAGTTAAATAAATGGATATATTTGCTTACACAAAAACTCATGTTAATCACACACTGATAATAATCTATTCCATTTTACTGAGAAGTGTCTCACCCCAATAAATATTTTCACATTTTAGGGCAAATAGGAAATCAGGCTTAGGAGCTATAGAGCGGGGTGTAGATAGTAGAGTTAGGGTAAGTGTTTATATGAAATTGAACTAGTTATGCTTTTGTGTAACTTGGGATGTAAAATTGTTTTTGGGGAGATACCTATGTAATAATGGTGATGGTTTTTGTACTCTGGTATGGTATTTGAGATTTATTGTGTTTACCCTATTTGTTTTAAATATTGATAGGGGAAGGTGTACCTTGGACCCCACTAGGTTTCGAGTAGTTACAATTATCGTATCAAAGATACGTTACAGATGTGGCATCAGAGGTGTGTTTGTTTCGGGGCGTTATAGGATTATCTATCTGATTCTCACAATACTAAATCTCAAATTGGATATGTATTTTTTTATGGAAAAACTGTTATATCTTGGAAACTAGCAAAACAAACAATTACAATAATATCCTCCAATCATTCAGAAATACTAGCTATCCATGAAACTAGTAGAGAATGGTGTGTCTCAGATCAATAATTCCTCATATCCAAGAAAATTGTAGTTTTTAATCAATCAATGATATTCCAACAGTTTTATGTGAAGATAACAACATGTATAACTCAATTGAGAGAAGGATACCTAAAGGATGACAGAACAAAATATATCTCTCCAAAATTCTTCTATACGCATGAACTCTAAAAGAATGGCGATATAGATGTTTACAGATCCGATCAAGTGATAATCTTGTAGATTTGTTCACTAAAGCTTTGCCTACTACAACATTAAAGAAATTAGTTCATTTTATCGGAGTGAGACACCTTAAAGATTTTAACAGAAGGAGTTAATATATGGGTGACATCTAAGGGGGAGTGTTATGAAATATAGGTGGATGTCTCCCATGAACCTACCCAATATATCTATTCTAATCCATGCCCCTATGAATTTATCCTATATATATATATACACACTAATTCATATCCCTATAAGCCTGCTTTATATGTCTGCACTAATTCATCTTCCACCCCTTCATCTTCCATTCTTATTACCCTATAAAAGGGCATCCCCTCCCTCTCATTTGTATACACATACATATAGCATGCTTATATGGACATATTGCATACTTGAAGTGAGGAGCATATAGAAAGGGGAAAAAAAGAGGAGAGATAAAGAGATATCTTGTACAAGACATATTTCATATTATTTTTTAATTCTTCCCGTGATAGTGAGATTTTGATTCTATCCGCCTGTAGAATAGACATAGCCGAACCATGTAAATTTAATCTTGTCTTCATTTATTTTTTTGCTCGATTCTATTTATTTTATTATTAATTTCTGCATCATTTTATAGTAGAAAGACTTAATATTTCCCACCCTTCCTCGCGTGCGCGTGAAAAAGTATAAATTAGCAACGGCGGCTGAGAGGATAAATGATAATATGTAGAGAAAAAAAATGGATAATTTGATGGCACAGTGGGTGATTTGGTGGAGCCCACGTTAGCAACTAGCTGAAAACAAGCCGTCCACGAGTTGGATTTTGGATGCCGCCGGAAAGGAACCCCCTCTCGTCTACCTCTGCAAGCGCCATTGGCGCTCAGTCCGGGCTTTACTTCCTCCAATCGCCACTGCAGCTCAACAACGGCGGCCGCATTTTAACTCGTTTGAAGAGGTTAGGGTTTCTTATGTGCATCTATAGTGCTTGATGAAGCCCTTTGCCCCTATCTAACAAAGACTGTTTGAAAATAGTTGTGTTATGGTCTGTGTTGTTGGTAGGGTTAGGATTTGTTGAACCGGTGAATGATGCAAGTTCATATAAGTTGCGTAAGATAAACAAATTGTAAAGAAGAAAAAGAAGTTAGAACTTATGTTGCAGAACGTTTCCTGCATTTCTGATGTCTTTAACCAGCAAGGTTTTGCTGCTTAAAGAACATCCTATGTTTATGTCTTCGTGATAGTATTCTTTTTAAAACCTTTTTGCAAATGAAACAAATGCATCAAGTTTCAGAAAATCACTGACTGTGTCTTTCATTATTTATAGCCTTTTTGGAAAATGAGATAGTATAAAAAAAATGCCGAATGTAATTATTTATTAGTATTACAATGCTGAGCGTCCTCTGTTTTTTGCAAGTAAGATAATTTTCGAGACAAAAAAATGATGTTTGTGTTTATATATTTACAAGGCTGAATATCCCTATTTTTGGGCAAGTAAGGCAAATTCACCCTTTCTTGAATTGACATGAGTGGACATTCTACTGTGAAGATTGAGAGGAAAACTTTTAATGTTAATTGCTTGGATAGTACAACATTCATACTTTCTAAAATTGCAGGGTGATTCTTCTCATTTTTATCTTTTTATGGATTTTGAGAGCCTTGGGGGTGAATTGTTTGGGTCCTCTAGGTGCAGCAACTGGGCATTGGGGGGATGCTATCTTTAGAAGAGAAGGAGGCATGATTTCAATAAACTAGAGGAGGAATGAGAAGGGTAGGTTATCTATATCAAGAAGCATTCTCTTGGATGTCAAAGGCAAGCACTCTGTGCCCTAGAAGATAATTAGAATGAAGGTTGGCATAAGTTTCTAGAAACATTTTTGAAGTTGTCTATTGACCTTGAAGGATATCGTAGCATGAGTTGTGCATATTGTGGCTCCATGGACACCATTCATCGTGAGCAGAAGTTGGAGAAGTAGAATGTTTTTCAAAAGCTCTTGGATAACCTCTTATTCGCCGAAGTTGTCAGAGATTTTTTGGTAAAGGGAAGGAGAACATGTTTTTGACTACCAGTATAGGAAATACTTGGGGGTATTATCATGTTTATGAGTATAGGGAAGACTTGTGTTTGTTTGTGCTTGCTGATTTTGATAGTTGTCTACTGGCTGTGGTTCGATAATTGATTACTGTTCGTTTGCTATTTGATTTCTTTATGTCTGGTCGCGTTCTTCCATCTATTGATAGACGCTTTCTTCTTGCTTTATAGTCTATGTGGTTATGGGGGATGGAATTGACATGAGTGGACATTCTATTGTGAAGATTGTGAGGAAAACTTTTAATGCTAATTGCTTGGATAGTACAACATTCATACTTTCTGAAATTGTAGGGAGATTCTTCTCATTTATATCTTTTTATGGATTTTGACAGCCTTGGGGGTGATTTGTTTGGGTCCTCCAGGTGCAGCAACTGGGCATTGGGGGGATGCTATTTTTAGAAGAGGAGGCATGATTTCAATAGACTAGAGGAGGAATGAGAAGGTTAGGTTATCTGTATCGAGAAGCATTCTCTTGGACGTCAAAGGCAAGCACTCTGTGCCCCAAAAGATAATCAGAATGAAGGATGGCATAAGTTTCTAGAAACATTTTTGAAGTTGTCTAAAGATACCCGTAGCATGAGTTGTTCATATTGTGGCTCCATGGACACCATTCATCGTGAGCAGAAGTTGGAGAAGCAAAATGTTTTTCAAAGGCTCTTGGATAACCTCTTGTTCATCGAAGTTGTTAGAGATTTTTTGGTAAAGGGAAGGAGAGCTTCCGCGCAATTTGGAAGCAACTCCTTTTCAAACGTTGGTAATGGGGATTGGGCCTATATATAATGGGCCGAGAAGGGTTGTTAGCAAATGGGTTGAAAGGGGTAAAAATACTATGGCTATGCTATTCATTAGGGGGATCTGAGACCTTTTGGTTCTAAGGAAAGGAGATTTATTGATTTAGGTCCCTTTTCTAGTAGCCAAATGGGTAAGCTTGGTGGATTGGAATTGGGGGGGAAGTTAGAAAGGGAGGTCGGGCAAAGCTCTCAAGGTAAATTGAAGGGGGAGGATTTAAAGGCACAATGTTCGAGATACTTAAAGGTGATGGAGGAGAATCTAAGGAATGCTTAGAACGTTATCGACCCACGACTATCTCTTATCCCTTAGCGTAGCCGATGGGGAATCTAGAAGGGAGTTGAAAATTCCCGATAGCAGAGGTGGCGTAGTTTCTACATCAAACTTAGGGGGAGGGAAAGGTGAAGTAGTCAAAGGTGGTGATGGGCGGAAAGTTGAAGATAATTTGATAACTGGTGGTGAAGAGGTGGTCTCTAATATGGAAGATGACTCGAGCAGCTTTTGGCATTTTAAGAAGGAATTTTTGGTGGATTAGTTGAGAGCTGATTTAGATTTGTATGATGAGGATACCTTGGAACAACTTACAAAGGAATTTTTCAAAGGTGAGAGAGTGGAAGACTTGGGGCAAGGTGATGACAACACATAAAGTATACAACTATATAGGGAAGAGTGTGCTCAATTTTTTTTTGAAAATGTGCAAGGGGGTACAAATGACATTAAACACAACTTAAACCAGATGAAAGAATTGATTGATAAGGGGTCTTTGCCCCCTGTGCCTAAGCCTAACTCAGACACAGTGGACTTTGTTGATATTCTTTCTGTAAATGGATTCGGGGTTATTGATGGAGTGGTAGCTATCCCTATGGTCAGTTTGAATTTGTCCAAATTTGGAAAAAAAGGTATTCTTCCCCTTCTTTTCAATTCTTGTTTTTTTTTTCTTGACACTTTATTTCACAGGGAGGGTTCTATTGGGGTAGCGCTTCTGGTATTGGCCTGGGGGGGGGGGGGTAGTGAGAGAGACATTGTAGATCCAAATAAATTCCTTGAGGACCTGGGCTTGAAACTAGTTAGTCTTGTTGGGACCTAGGTGAAATTGTAGCGAGACCTAGAATATTGAGTGAAAAAAGAAGAAGGTTTCGAAAGAACATAAGAATTTAGTTTCTTCTATCAATTATGGGGGAGGGAAGGGAGAGTTGAGAAGGGAGGTAAACGAGTAAATTTATGAAAAATGTTTGTTGGAATGTTAGAGGTCTAGGATACTTTAGAAAAATAAGGCTAATCGAAGAGCTCTTACTTAGATATTCTCCTAATATTGTTTTGATTTAGGAGACTAAGCGTGAGAATGTTGATGGGGGGTTGTTAGAGGGATTTGGGAAGGATGTAATGAGGATTGGGCCTTTGTACCTTCTTGGGGGTCAGCAGGTGGTATTTTGGTGTTGTGGGATACTTGCGTTATTGTTAAAGTGGATAGTCTAGCAGCCTTTTTCTCTCATTCCATCGTAGTAGAAGTGAAAGGCCAAGGCCTATGGTGGGCATCATCAGTGCATGGTCCTTCTATACTAATCCTTTGGAGCTCTTTTTGGGATGATCTTTGTTATGTGTTTGGCTTTTGTGCTCCTACTTGGATAGCGGGAGGTGATTTTAATCCTGTGTGGTTTCCCCAAGAGAAGAAAGGGTGTGATAGATTTATTGCTACTATTCAAAGTTTTGATTCCCTTACTAGGGACTGTGTTTTGAGAGATCTTCCCTTTGATAATTCTAACTTTTTGTGGTCAGTGGGAGGTGCTAGATTGGTGGCAAGTGGGTTCGATAGATTCCTTTTTTGCACGGAGTGGGAGGATGAGTTCCCTAATCTCTCTCAATCCATTTTACCTATGCCCATTTCTAACCACTTTCTTATCATGTTGGAATCGAGGAAGGTTTCTTGGGCTTCTACTATTTTTAGGCTTGAAAATATGTGGTTGGATCATGATTCCTTGCAACCCTTAGGAATTCTTGGAATGAGGATGAGGAGAGGGGATGGGAAGGTTTCAGAGTCATGAAAAATTGAAGAGGTTAAAAGAGAAGTTAAAAGAATGGAATAAGGAGGTGTTATGAGATTTAAGGTTTAGAAAGGCCAGTATTCTAGGAGAATTGGCTGAGTTAGATAGGAAGGAAGTAGATAGTATTCTCTAGGGGGAGGAAGAGATGAAAAGGGTATCTTTGAAGAATGAATTGGAGGAGGTGATTTTCAGGGAAATGAGAAGTTGGAGGAGGAATATGAAGTTTAAATGGATAAAAAATGGTGATTGTAATTCTAAATTTTTTCATAGGATAGCTAATGGGTAAATGAGGAAGAATTTGATTAGGGAGTTGGAAGTGGACAGGAGGGGACATTATTTCCGATCAGAGTCAAATTGCATATGAAATCACTAATTTTTATTCTAATTTGTATTCTGAGGATGATAGTAGACCAATGGTTGAAGGTTTAGATTGGGTCCCTTTGTCTGGTCATGAGGTAGTTTGGTTGGCGAGACCTTTTGAGGAAGAGGAAGTGAGGATCATGATTTTTGGATTGGAGAGGGATATAGCTCCAGGACCTTACAGATTTAATATGGCTTTCTTCCAAGATTGTTAGGAGGTGGTTAAGGTTGACTTGCTTAAGATTTTTAATTAATTTTAGGGGAATGGAATTTTAAGTAAGAGTATCAATACTACTTTCATAACTTTAGTTCCGAAGAAGAATAAACCCATCAAGATGTCAGACTATAGACCTATTAGCTTAGTGTCCAGTGTATATTAGCTTAGTTTCCAGTGTTTATAAATCATCACTAAAGTTTTAGCTAATAGGTTGAATGAGGTGCTTGATAAGACTATCTCTCAGGCTCATAGCACATTTGTTGGGGTAGGCAAATGGTGGATGCCATTTTGGTTGCCAATGAGGTTGTTGAGGATATTCAGGGAGGAAGAAGAAGGGACTCAATTTTCAGTTGGATTTTGACAAAGCTTATGATGGAGTGAATTGGAATTTCCTGGATAAGATTTTTGTGAGGAAGGTGGTTGGTGAGAGATGGTGGCATTGGATTAGAGGCTGTTTGCATAATGTGAGCTACTCAGTTTTAATGAATGGTGAGTCTAAATCTTAGTTTAAGGCTACGAGAGGTATTAGGCAAGGTGACTTTCTTTCCCTGTTTTTTCTTTTTGAACAGAAAAATAAGAATTCATTAAAAGGGCACCAAGGGGGTGCCGCCCATTTACAAGTAGGAGAAGAGGGAAAAAAAGAAAAGAAAAGAGAACAATCATCAGTGTGACAGTATATCCCAGAGAGAAAAATAAAATGAGCGTCCAGCATGTACTGCACACTAAAATAGGAAGAAAGCGTAGAGAGTCATCTATCCTTGAGGATTGTGGGAAAAGCAGAAGTTCCTTCATGTGCTCTAGCATTTCTCTATCCACGTAATCCAGAAGGCGGTGAGAAGGATTGTGGACAAGGCCTTTTTCCTTTCTCTATTTGCACAAGTACCCTTCCAAACCCAGATTTCCTTTCCCACAGATTCAGCAGTGACCCGATCTGTCAAAAAATAGCAATGGACAGATTCCTCAAATTCCCTGGGGCAGTAGAGCAGAAGGTGGTCAATAGTTTCAGCATCAACTTTGCAGGGAAAGCATCTGTTAACCAAGGTGGGACCCCTTCTCTGAAGATTATTGAGTGCAGGAATCTTCCCAAAATTTGCCTCCCAAGGAAGAAAAAAAAGCGACTTTGGTTGGCGCAAGAGTTTTCCAAATGGATTTCCAAGGTAAATCGCTTCTGGTCTCAGAGCGCTTGTCCAGCTGCTTGTAAAAGGAGCTGACTGTGAAGAAACCATTTTTTATTGAGCTTCCATAAGGGCACATCTGGAATTATCCTCTGAAGATTCGGATCTTCATTTGGACTGTGACTTAGAACAGGAGTAATAAGCATGATTTGCTATAAACAAGAAGGCTCCACAAGTCTCTTAGCCCTGCATGTGCTTGATGTGCCGCAAGTCCTGTGAAACAAGTGCCTCACCTTTTCCTCCATGGTTAGGTGGCAGTCCACCTTTGGAATGCTGTCATATCTTGCTTTGGTGGTGCCTTGCAATGTGGGAGATCTCTTGCTTGTGAAACATGGGGATTTTGGCTCATGTAGAAAGGGATAAATTTTATGCTGTGGTGTGATCTTCCTTTGGTTTGAGAGCAAGGTGAGAACATTCAAGGGTTGTACAACTTCTATTGGTTTTTTATGGGATAGAGTTGTGCTCTTGGCTTACTTTTGGGTGTATTCATTTAGTTTTTTGAGGTGTTTGTCCATGTCTGACATTCGAAGGTATTGGAAGGCAGCTCTATTGTAAACGTTTTGGTTATTGCTCTTTGTTTTAGGAGGACACCTTGTCCTCATCTCCTGGTACTTTGTTTCGCTCCTTAATAAAATTTTCTCCTATCCAAAACCAATATTGGGGGGTTGTTTTGATGGCCTCTAAGAGAAAGCTTCGCCATTATATTGTTAACGTGCAAATGACAACTATCAAACTTGTTGGGTCCTCCAACTACTTGTTATTGTAGTCTTAGCCTCTTAGGCAGTGTAAATGTATATTGACGCAAAAGGGAAATCAAAGTATTTGTTACATTCTCCTCCATCTCCATACTCCAAAGGATTATGAAGATTGGATGAAAGAGGGATTTTGCTTTGTTTGGTTGTAGCATAGCATGGGGCCATCAATTGCTTTGAACATGATATTTCATTGAACAATATAATTTATATGGGATGATCTCTGAGAAAGCTTATAACAAGATAAAAATCAAACTTGTTAACATGAGAAGTTTTTCAAATTTGATCAAGAATTAGTGAGTCGTATAACACACTCAAGTCTCAAAGGTGGGAGGAACTCAATATCTTCCATCAAGTTAGTTCTGGAGTTGAAATGATTAAGAGGCAATGAGGAAAATTCTTGGCTGCCAAAATTTTGTCTCGAGTCCTTACCCTCAGCCCATTGTGATGAGATTCTTGCCCATGAATCCGTACCATCCATGAATTAAGCATATGCTAGAATCCAATGAATCACCAATGGTGGCTCTCAATCCTTTTTCTCAAGCTTCTTCTCATAATAATTTATCCATGGTTGGCAATGCCTTTAATTGTGGCAAAGGAAGTGTTGGGAGAATGAGATCGAGGTTTGAAGGGTGGTTGTGGGCCTGTGGTAGAGGTAGTGTATCAAGACAAGGTGTTCGTCGTAGCAATTTTTTTATTTGCACACAATGTGTCAAGGAAAACATAATATTGATTGTTGTTGGGATATCCATAGGAAACAAAGTTGGGAACTTGGCCATCCCATTGGGAGTTTACTTTATCTACCATGCTCTGAGAGTAGCATAAAAATCTTGTCTACATGGTTAACAAATCCAAACTTAGTCTTCTACGTGTAGTGCTATTGTGGCCCATTCAAGTAACAATTGCGCTTCTTGCCCCTTCATCCTTTTTTCCTTGGGTTATTTATTTTGGTGCCTCCTCTTATATGCTAGTAGTCCCAATTTACTCCAGTCCTTGAAACCCACTACTTCATACTCATAAGGTTTGGTTTCATCAATTTCTCATTGAGGGAATATTATTTTGTTTCCTTGTAATTTTTTTTTTCATTTGTATTATGTGTGCCCAAACTTAATCTGAACTTTTTTTTAGTTAGCCAATTAACTAATCTCATAACTGCTCTTTCATCTTCCTTCCTTTTCATTGTTTTATTTAGGATCTCCAATAAAGAAGAGATTGGTGGAGGGACAACAAAGAATTGATTGTTTCAATTTGATGTTGGTGGTGGTAGATCTAGTCCTTGCCATTCATCTACTTCAATTTTTGCTCATGGTTTTTCTCTGGTCAAGCGGCATGCTTTTGGTTATTTGTCCCTTCTAAAAATTGCAACAATTTCTTCCCAACTTAATGGCTATTTCTTTTGCATGGCAGTTAGGAAAGCATGTAGGACTTCTTTTCCATCTAGAGTAAAGTCTTGTGGTAAACAATCTCTCTTATTCATTCAGGAATTTGGGGTCTATGTATGTAGAGTGATTATGAATATTTTGTGTCCTTTGTGGATGATTTTTTGTGTATGGCCTGGATCTATTTGTCAAAATAGATATGAATTTCTTAATGTACTCAACTCAATTTTACTAGGAAATAAAAACTCAGTATGGCATTGGTATTCATTTTTTCAATTAGATATGCCAAAATTTGTTCAAAAGGGCAAGCAAGGTGATAATCTCTCTTTTATGACAGTAGCTGAAAAATAGCCCCTTGATTTTGATTTCCATCCTTACCTCAATATGACACAAGATGCTGGAGCCCCAAACTAGGATATATACCCCTTAGCACAATGGAGTAGCATTAATCTTTGGGAGAAACTCTTAGAATGTACACAGGCTGGTGTTCAGTGTTCACCGTTTGAAGGATCTTGCTGACCTTTTGAATGCTTTACATTTAGTTTGTGCCCAAGGGAGGGAGCTATTGAAGAAAGGAGACTGAGAGAGACATTTGAGATCTGCAAACCCACTTTGGAGGGCATTGGTATTTTTGACTGCCAAAGAAGAATTTTATTAAGAGATTAAGAATGTTTAACCAGGAGAGAAAGACATCTCCTTATAAAAATCTGGAAAAAATCCAGACAAAACAGAGAAGAACACTGAAAAGCAGAAAGAACAAATCAAACCTGCACAGCCAAACAATCCAAACAATCCAACAAATATTGCCAATCATGCTTGTTAATGGTTATTTAGTCCTTTAGCATTATTATTATGTGTTTAGAGTTTTGTTAGTGTGTGAGTTAGTAAGGGTATTATGGTCATTCCTATTGTACAGGACACATTATAAATAGAGGGAGAGACCTATCATTGAGGCTAGGTCTTCCATTTTACCCAATTATTCAACATGGTATCAGAGCATGATTCTGAAACCTAACCCTTTATTGTTACCACCACCATCAAAACCAAAGCCCAAAACCCAAAATCAGCTACATGTATACTATCATAGAAGAATTCCCAGCAACACTATAGCCCTAGAAAACAGCCAGAAGCTGCTGGAAGTGAGACCAGTCACTGGAAATTTTCTGGGTGACACTGCCAGTTCAGAAACACAAAATCTACTTTAGATTTTGCAAAAACAACACCATAGTCACCCACAGACACTGTTGATCTGCTCCCCACTGAAATCCCATCTCCAGGAAGTGCCCCACGCGCCCTCACGTGCTGGTCGAAGGCTGCCAGGGTTGACCCCACGCGCCACCACATGAAGGTACTTTTAGGCATGTTTTTGACCTGAAATCATCCAGCAGTGATCCAATCCCTCTATTAACATGTTGGTGGAATTTTTTGTGATGTTTTTTGTCCAAAGATCTCACCTTTTTTAATTGCTCATGTGTGGCACCCAAGGAATGGTTGTTTGATGCTTCGTGAAGCTGTTTATCAATGACTATGGAGTTTATTGGGTCTGAAACAGTGGGATTTGTTGTGTTTTTTGATTCAATGTTCTAATTCCTTCCATATACAAAAATATCAAGCTGTTGGGCATGTGTTTTGCTCAAAGATCCAATCTTTGTTGTGACCATGCCCTCGCGGTAATTCGTTAGTTGTTGTTCGGTGTTAGTAACAGTCATTGACTCTCTTGGAGTAGTGGTAGTGCTCATAAGCTGTTTTTTTGTGAAGCTGTGGCAGTGTTATATAAGTTTGTTGGTGATTTGTCCATGGTAGTTTTGGTGGTTCACCTCTCCAATTTTCTAGTGCTGTGTGTTGCTTTCTTGGGGCTGCATCTGAGTTTCTTGGTGCTGTGGCAGCCTTGTACTGATTTATTTGTGACTTGTTCATGGTGGGTCACCTTGTCCTTGGTTGTTCCGATTGTTTTAGCAATTAATCTTGTGATCATTGGTCTGAGTTTGTGAGTGTTGGGATAGAGTTTGCAAATCCCAAAAGTATGGTTCCCTCGTTAGTCTCTTGTTTGAGTGAACCACGTACTATGAATATATTATAGGAGGAGTATTCAAGGTTTCTACAGTATCAATTGTCTCAACAAGCATCTTATCAAATTGTGTCTTTTGCCCAGAAAGTTTATTTTGCAGTTTGTATGTCATCTGGTATATTTGCCACTAGTCCTTGGGTTATTGATTTTGCTGCCATTGACCATATAATAGGTGCAACCAACTTATTTTTAGACATCCAGTACCCTGAAAAATTATCTCAAGTTACCCTTGCTTATGGGGCCACTATTGCTGTTAAGGGATAGGAACAGTAAATCCTGCTCCTTCCATCTATCTTTCTTCTGCTTTATACATTCCTAAATCTCCTTTCTATCTTGTGTTAGTTAGTAAGCTTACAAAGTCACTAAATTGTTCTATCACATTCTTTCTTGGTTTTGTGGTTATTTAGGATCTGAAGACGATAAAGACAATTGGTGCAGAACATGAGGCTTGTGGACTTTACTACTTTAAGTCGCTTTCTCCACCCATTGGCTGCACAGTTGCAGCTGTTACGGAGATAATTTAGGATAATTGGGCTGTAAATAATTTAGTTGAAATATTTTAGTTTATATTTAGATTGTATATAGCAGAAAATTAGGCTGTAAATAATGCTGAAAATATGGCAGCATTTAGGCGCTGAAAATGTGCTGAAAATCGGGCAACAATTATGTAAATCTCTTCTATATATAATGAAAGCAAACCCGATGGAAAGGGCATTTAGACCAAAATTAACATGGTATCAAAGCTAGTTACCAAGAGGTCTTGGGTTCTAGTCTCGTCACCCGCATTTATTTTGTGGTGTCCATTTTGGTGGTTTTGAGTTTTGTTGGAGGCTGCTGGAAATTTATTTTAGTTGCGCATGCTGTTCTTGGTTGCGGGCTACTCATTTCGGCGTTTTTCTCGTGGTGGCTGGGCTTCTTTGCGGCTGTCGACAGTTTCTGTGACGGTCATTAGCTTTGACTCCTCCTGGTGTGATCGACGAAGGTGCTGTGTTTGACATGGGCTTTTTATTTCTGCTGGGCTTTTGTAATCTAGTCATGTCTATGGACCTTTTATTATTTGGATTTGGACCCGATTTGAGTTAGGCTTGCCGTTTATTTGGTTGACTGCTTGGGCTTATTTTTTTTAGTGCCTTTCATCATGTCTATTGAAAAGACTATTGTTTGATTGACTAGAAAGAATTTCCTTACGTGGGAATTCCAATTTAAAATGTTCTTGAAAGGGCACGAATTATCAAATCATATTGATAGTTCTGCTCAAGTTCCCACTGATGAAAAGGAATTTGCACAATGGGAGGTCAAGGACGCTAAGGTGATCTTTTGGCTATTGGGGACGATTGAGTCTCACCTTGTGACCAATCTTCGTTGTTTTACTACGGCTCAGGCTATGTGGGATTATCTCCACTGTATTTACCACAAAGATCACAGTGCTCGGAGTTTCCAATTGGAGTTGGAAATTAGTAATTACAGTCAAGGTAGTTTACCTATTGATCAATTTTATTATGGTTTTCTTAATCTTTGGAGCGAGTATTCTACTATTGTTCATGCTAAGGTTCCCCCCATGACACTCGCAACTCTTCAAGCGGTTCATGTTGAGAGTCAACACGATCAGTTTTTGATGAAACTTATACTTGAATTTGAGCCTGTTCGAGCCAATTTATTTACCGTAATCCAGTTCCTTCTTTGGATATTTGTTTGGGAGATTCATTGCGTGAAGAACAACGGTCATCCACTCAGATGGGTATGATTTCTGAGAACGTATTTTCTGAGGCTGTGAATGTAGCATATGCAGCACAAAGGAGAGGGAGGAACAAGTTTCAGTTGCAAGGAGTTTGGTCATATTGCTCTCAATTGTCCTAAGAAAGTTTGTAACTACTGCAAGAAAGAAGGCCATATCATCAAAGACTGTCAGGTGCGGCCTCAAAATCACCAATCCTAAGCTTTTCAGGCTGTTGTTCAGTCCTCTTCTTCTTCTTCCACGCCACCCACTGTAAGCTCTGATTCCTCTATTCTCACACTAGTAATGGTCCAACAGATGATTGTGTCTGCTTTTACGACCTTCGGTTTGCAAGATACGACTACTAACTCAACTTCTTGGATTGTTGAATGTAGCATATGCAGCACAAAGGAGAGTGAGGAACAAGTTGCAGTGTTTCAGTTGCAAGGAGTTTGGTCATATTGCTCTCAACTGTCCTAAGAAAGTTTGTAACTACTGCAAGAAAGAAGGTCATATCATCAAAGACTGTCGAGTGCGGCCTCAAAATCACCAATCCCAAGCTTTTTAGGCTGTTGTTCAGTCCTCTTCTTCTTCTTCCGCGCCACCCACTGTAAGCTCTGATTCCTCTGTTCTCACACCAGTAATGGTCCAACAGATGATTGTGTTTGTTTTATGCCCTTCGGCTTGCAAGGTACGACTACTAACTCAACTTCTCAAATTGTTGAATGTAGCATATGCAACACAAAGGAGAGTGAGGAACAAGTTGCAGTGTTTTAGTTGCAAGGAGTTTGGTCATATTGCTCTCAACTGTCCTAAGAAAGTTTGTAACTACTGCAAGAAAGAAGGTCATATCATCAAAGACTGTTGAATGCGACCTCAAAATCACCAATCCCAAGCTTTTCAGGCTGTTGTTCAGTCCTTTTCTTCTTCCGCGCCACCCACTGTAAGTTTTGATTCCTTTGTTCTCACACCAGCAATGGTCCAATAGATGATTGTGTCTGCTTTTACGACCTTTGGTTTGCAAGGTACGACTACTAACTCAACTTCTCGGATTGTTGGTTCGGCACTTCTAATCATATGATTGGTAGTATGACGGGTCTCCATGGTGTTCATAAGTATAGAGGCACGCAAAATATTTAGATCCCTGATGGCAGTACTCTTCCAATTACTGTTGTTGGTAATTTGGCCTTTTCATTTCGCGATGTTTTATCTCTCCTGGATTGTCTACCAATTTGATTTATGTTGGACAATTGGTAGATAATAACTGTGATGTTCATTTTTCTCGTGGTGGTTGTCTTGTGCAGGACTAGATGTCGGGGATGGTGATCGTGAAGGTGCCTAAAGTGGGACGTTTATTTCCTTTACAATTTTCTATTCCTAATGTTGTTTCTCTTGCTTGTACGACTATTGCCAATAATAATGAAGTTGGGCATAAGAAATTGGGTCATCCTAATTCTGTTGTTTTGACTCATCTTATGAAACATGGGTTTTTTGGCAATAAAGATTCCTTTTCTTTTTCTCCTGTATCTTTTGATTTTGCTACTTGTCGTCTTGGTAAAAGTAAAACTTTACCTTTTCCTACGCATGGTAGTTGTGCATCTAATTGCTTTGAGATTGTCATTACTGATGTTTGGGGTGTGAGTCTTATTATTTCTCATCGTCAGTATCATTATTTTGTGACGTTTATTGATGATTATAGTGGATTCACTTGGATATATTTTCTCCGCTCTAAAGCTGACGTGTCTTTTAAAAATTTGTTGTGCTTGTCGAGACACAGTTTAGTGCTTGTATCAAAACTTTACACTCCGACTTAGGGGGGGGGGGGGAGTACATTTCTCATTCTTTTTAAACTTTTCTTCAGCAAAAGGGGATCATTTCCCAGTGTTCTTGTCCTTATACTCTTCAACAAAATGGAGTTGCTGAGCGTAAGATTCGTCATCTCTTAGATGTTGTTCATACTTTGTTGATTGATTCTTTTATACCTTATAAGTTATGGGTAGAAGATTTATCTACTACTGTCTATTTGATCAATCGTTTGCCTACTGCTACTCTAAATTATGATTCTCCTTATTTTTGATTATTTGGCATATCTCCTGAGTATCAATCATTTTAGACTTTTGGGTGTGTTTGTTTTGTTCATCTACCAATTGTTGAGCGTCACAAGCTTGCTGCCCAGTCTGTCACGTGTGCCTTTATGGGATATAGTCCTACTCAGAAAGGATTTGTTTGTTATGATGCTCATGCAAACAAATTTTGGATCTCCCAAAATGTGATTTTCTTTGAAAATTAATATTTCTTTTAGTCTCATGTTATTTTTGATACTCCTAGTAGTCTTCTTCCCTATTTTGATGATGTGTCTTCTTCTATTGAGCGATTTAAACTAGGTGCGGTGTATCATTGACGTCCTCCTCCTCCTTCAACGGTCCTTCCAGACACTTATTCGTCATTTGATTCTACGGTTCCTCGCCGCTCTACTCTGGTTGCACATCCACTGAATAGGTATGGTTTTCCTCATACCTTGCTTACTGCCACTCTCGACACTGTTTCTATTCCTCACTCATATACTCAGGCACCCACCCAAGCATGTTGGTAGCAGGCCATGCAAGAAGAAGTCCAAGCTCTTCAAGATAATCACACTTGGGATCTTGTGACTTGTCCCTCTAGTGTCAATCAAACCTATTGGTTGTAAATAGGTGTACTTAGTCAAGTTTCAGTCTGATGGGTCACTGGACAAATTTAAGGCCCGTCTCGTGGCTCTTGGGAACTGGCAAGAGTATGGTATTGATTATGAAGAGACCTTTTCACCTATTTCCAAAATGACTATTGTGCAGACTATCTTGGCACTTGCTGCGTCCCAGGGGTGGTCTCTCCGGCAAATGGATGTGAAGAATGCTTTTCTGCATAGGGATTTGAAGGAAGAAATCTATGCCTCCACCTCCTGGCATGTTTGCTACACCTTGCTCAGAGATTTGTTGGCTACGCCGATCCTTGTGTGGACTGAAACAAGCTCTGCATGTATGGTTTGATAAATTTCGCTCTACCCTGCTGTCTCAATTTGATTCCTCTCTTTTTCTTCACAAGACTTCTGGAGGAATTGTATTGCTTCTGGTATATGTCGATGACATTGTGGATACTGGTTCTGATACTGAGTTAATTAAGCAATTACAACAGCATCTCAAGGCCTCTTTTCACATGAAAGATCTTGGTTCCCTGCAGTACTTTCTTGGCCTTGAGGTGCAGCTTACTTTGACTGGTATGTTGTTACACCAGCACAAATACACGCAGGAAGTGATTTCATTGGCTGGTCTCCAATTAGGTAACTCTGTTCTTACTCCCTTGGAGGTAAATCTTAAGCTTTGTCAGGAAGAAGGCGAGCTTCTATCAGATCCATCCTTGTATCGGCAGCTTGTTGGGAGTTTGAACTACTTAACGATTACTCGTCCTGATATTTCTTTTGCTGTGTAGCAAGTCAGTCAATTTATGTAAGCTCCCCGACATCTTCATTTAGGCACTGTCCGCCACATTATCCAATATCTGAAGGGCACCTCTACACAGGGGTTGTTCTTTCCTAAGGAATCTTCCTTACAGTTGGTGGGGTATAGTGATGTTGATTGGGCCGGATGTGCGGATACTCATCACTCTGTTACTGGCTGGTGCATGTTCTTAGGAAACACACTCATTTCTTGGAAGAGTACGAAGCAAGACAGAGTTTCCAAGTCCTCCACTGAGTCTGAGTATCGTGCTATGTCTTTCGCATGCTCTGAGATCACGTGGCTTTGCGGGTTATTGGGTGAGCTTGGTTTTTCTCAGCTTCATTCCACTCCTCTTCATGCTGATAATGCCAGTGCTATTTAGATAGCCGCTAATCCTATCTTCCATGAGCGTATGAAACATATCGAAGTTGATTGCCATTCCATACGTGAATTTTTTGACAAACAAGTGATTACTCTTCCGCACATTTCCACCGAACGTCAAACTGTAGACATATTCACTAAAGCTCTTTCTCGGCACCGACATCAGTTCTTGGTTGACAAATTGATGCTTCTTGATCTACCAACATCAATTTGAGGGGGGATGTTACGGAGATAATTTAGGATAATTAGGTTGTAAATAATTTAGTTGAAATATTTTAGTTTATATTTAGATTGTATATAGTAGAAAATTAGGCTGTAAATAATGCTGAAAATCTGGCAGCATTTAAGTGCTGAAAATGTGCTGAAAATTGGGCAACAACTATGTAAATCTATTCTATATATAATGAAAGCAAACCCGATGGAAACGACATTCAGACCAAAATTAATAGCAGCTACACCACTTCAAATCCATTGTCGTCATTCATCCTTGGACAAGCTGAAACAGCTAGTTCCTACATTGTGTCTATGTTTAATATTGAGTGTGAATCTTGTCAATTGGGTAAACATCATTGTGTTCCCTTTGCTTCTTGAGTCCAAGTGTCACGGGCCGACTATTTTCACACCTTTGTGAAAGGGCCGTGCGACGCTAGCTAAAGCACTCTTGCTTAACTAGCCAACCTATCGTTTACCAACATTCATCCACGAAACACTTTTATTAGCATTCAATCAAATGGCAACGGAAACAGTAAGCAATCATGAAAGCAATGGCAAGCAAGCAGTAAACATTGAATCTACGCAATTCATTAAAAACACCTCTGTTGACAATGTGTGTTTAGTGAGGGAGGCAAGTAGGCTAAACACGTTGACAATAGCTAGTGAGTTTTACAATGACTGATGAACACTCACCCTCCCCTAAAGAGGTTTTTATGTAAATGTCATCCTGGCACTAGGAAACATCAAAGTGACCGAGGAGTCATACTGCCTTATTTGGCATACAAAGAAACTACTTGCAGAAAATAACCCTACACTAGTATTTTACAAGATGGAAACCCATCCCAAGCACACGTGACAAGTGGTCACAGGCAAGCATAATGCCCTAAATAAGCTTAGCTCGTGACACTCCCCCACTTATGCAGTCGACGTCCTCGTAGACTTTGTAGGTAGGTACACTTCAACTTTGTCCACGAACGGTTGCATATCTTCTGCAGAAATCCAGCAGATTTCTTTATCACCATGGCCTTTCCCCTTCACTAGGAACTCTTGCCGCTTCTTCCTTGAGGATATGAACTTTTTGCCTGCAAGGATCTCTTCAACTTCATGTCTGTCAGGTGGCACTGTCTTCAACTCTGCTCTGTTTGACTGTCTGTCGGTGAGAACTTGAAGAGATGTCAATATGTGCACCGAGGAACTTGAAAAATTCATACTTCAAGAAGTTGTCAGTGAATATTGAGTCTTGGTCACAACCAATACCTTGGGGAACACCCCAATATTTCACAATAGTCACAAGGAACAATTGTGCCATCTCCTTTGTCGAACAGTACTTTGGTGCGGCCATGAACGTACCATACTTCGAAAACCTATCTATAACCACAATCATAGACCCTGTATTTCCCACTCTGGGCAGGATGGTGACGAAGTCTTGTGAGACACTTTCCCATGGTTTGGACGGTACTAGTAAGGACTCCTGCAGCCCTACACTCTTCTTGCGCTCCACCTTGTCTTGTTGGCAAGTGAGACAAGTTCGAGTATAATGAACCACATCATCACGCATGTGCGGCCAATGATACCTCTGCTCCAGTAGTCCTGTCATTAGAGTCATTCTCCACGAATACCCTTCAATGAACTTCCTATAATAGTTTGTAAGGCCAAGAACAAAACACCACTCCTTCATTGCCGTGGGGATCTTCCATTCTTGAATCATCCTTACCTTCTCAATACCCCTTCCGATATAATCTTATTCAACCACATGACCAAGGAATTTGTTGCTCCACTGAGCAAGAGAGCACTTCTCTTTCTTCACATGCAAACTGTTTCCCCTTAGCCTGTCGAACACCTTCCGTAGATGCTCTTCATGTTTCCTCTGAAACAACACCGATACTCCCAATGGTGCTTTGGAAGGGCGAACACATCCCCCTTCCAATTCATCAAGCTGTTTCCCCAACTCTGCTGACTCTGGAGGCGCCATCCGACATGACCCTTTAGTAGGTGGTTTCACTCCTAGCGACAACTCGATCCCAAGCTCCACAATCCGTTGTGAAGGCAAATTGTGAGGCAGCTTATCCGGCAACACCTCCTTGTACTCATCTAACACCGCTTGGATGGTCGTAGGCACTAGCTCTTGGTCTACTTGTTCATCTACCACCACCGTGGCGAGATGTTTTTGCTTACCCTTTCTCAATTCCTCTTTGAGTTGTATGGCTGAAAGGGACTTCCCATCGTCTCCTTTTATTGCAATGACTTGCACCATGCACGAGTGATCTCCCATTAGACATAGGGAACCAAACGAAGGCATCAACACTGCCTTCGTCCCCCTTATGAACTCCATTCCTAGAATGATTGGAAAGTCATTCAATGGCACCGTTGTGACATTCGCATGACCTTCCCATAGTCCAAGCTTCACAGTTACTTGCTTGGCTACTCCCAGAGTAGGTTGGGCTACAGAGTTAACTGCTTTCATGCGTCCTGTATCCTTCTCTAAGGATAAGTTGAGTCTCCATGCTTCCAACTGTGAAACAAAATTATGAGTAGCCCCTGTATCTAGCATAGCGCGGGTACTTTTCCCATTGATCCTCAAGTCCACAAACATTAACCCTTTTGCTCGTGTAACTTTCGGAGCTTTTGCCTGCTTTTCCAATGTGTTCACTTGCCGCATTGTACCTTCCCTCGGGGCATCATCCTCTTCCTCCTCGCTTTCCACCACTTGTCCCGAAGTGGGGTGGTTAGTCCTTTCATGTTAGTTCATTATGATATTTGGGGTCCAAGTGTTACATCAAAGTTGGGTTAATGACTACTCTAGGATGACTTGGTTTATATTTAATGAAAGATTGTTCCGAGGAGTTTGATATCTTATGTCCCTTCTGTTCCCAAATAAAGACTCAATTTGATATGCTAGTCAAGATACTTCGTAGTGATAAAGCTAAGGAGTACTTTAGTACCCAATTCAGTACGTATATGAGTAAGTCAGGTATGATCCATTAGTCTTCTTGTGCCCACACTCCACAAAAAAATGGAGTTGTAGAGCAGAAAAAGGGTGAGGACGGCAATGGTTGAAGAGATGCATGCACTACATGATAATGATACTTGATAAGTTTGTGGTTGGTTGTTGCTGGATGTACAATGTGAAAGTCAATCCTGATGGTTTTGTGGCTCGTTTGAAGGCCCACCTTGTTGCTAAGGGGAATACTCAAGTGTATGGTTTGTATTATTCAAACACGTTCTCTCTGGTTGCTAAACTTGCCTTAGTACGTTTGTTCATATCTTTAGCCACCACTTATCTTTGGCCTCTACATCAATTAGATGCGAAGAATGCTTTCCTACATGGTGATCTTCATGAGGAGCTATATATGGAGCAACCAACTGGATTTGTTGCTTAGGGGGGGGGGGGGGTCAGGTCAGTATGTCAACTTAAAAAATCATTATATGGTTTGAAAAAATCTCCAAAAGCATGGTTTGGCTGTTTTAGTGCTGTAGTACTTAAGTTTGGCCTTTGTTGGTGTGCAGTAGATCACTCAATATTTTATTGTCATACTAGATCACTCAGTATTTTATTGTCATACTCCATCGAGTAGGATTTTGCTTATTGTGTATGTGGATGACACTGTGATCATGGGTGATGATGATTGAGGCATCCAGGACCTAAGCTTTTCCTAGAGAGTAAGTTTCAGACCAAGGATTGGGACCATTGAAGTACTTCAAAATAGAAGTATCGAGATCTTGTATGGGAACTATCTTGTCACAAAGGAAGTATTTCTTGATCCTTTCAGATAAGATGGGGCTGTTGGGATCCAAACTTGTTCATATACCCATGGATCCCAATTGTAAGTTAGTGTCCATATATGGGTGATTTGTTGCCTAACCCAGGTCGGTACCGGAGACTTGTTGGGAAGTTGAATTATCTCAGTCACTCGACCAAATATATCCTTTGCAACAAGTGTTGTGAGTCAGTTTGTTGATTCCACGAGAACAAGTCACTAGGATGCAGTAATTCACATTTTGATATATCTCAAAGGTGCACCAGGGAGAGGTCTCTTATATCAGGATCAGGGTCCACACTCATATTTAGGGATTATACAAATGTATATTGGGCCAGATCACCTTTCGACCAAAGATTTACAACGGGGTATTGTATCTTTGTTAGTGGTAATTTGGTGTCTTGAAAAAGTAAGAAGCAAACTGTGGTGGCTAGGTTAAGTGCTGAGTTAGAGTCGGAGTATAAGGCTATAGCATACACTGCATGTGAACTTGTTTGGTTGAAGAACATGTTGAAAGAATTAGATTTTCCACATTCTCAGACTATGGAGTTGATGTTTGATGATCGAGTTGCTATTCATATTGCCTTCAACCCGGTCTTCCATGAGCGGATAAAGCACATTGACGTTGATTGCCTCTTTATTTGGGAGAAACTTGTATAGAAGCTCATTACAACCGCTCATGTGAAGTCTGAGTTTCAGCTTGCTAATTTGTTCACTAGAGCCTTGGGAAGTGCTCGTGTGAAATTAATTTGTAACAAGCTAGGAGAATATGATATATATGCTCTAGCTTGAAGGGGAGAGTTAATGGTTATTTAGTCATTTAGTATTATTATTATGTGTTAGTAAGCACATTATGATCATTCCTATTGTACTTGACATATATTATAAATAGAGGGAGAGACCTATCATTGAGGCAAGGTCTTCTATTTTACCCAAATTTTCAACAATGCGGAATATCCGAAAAGCTCTCCCCCTTAAGTTTCCATGACCCACATATCAAAGAGAAGCCAAATAATGAATCTTCTCCCAAACTAGTAAATACGACAACTTCTTCCCTGAAAATATACATGCATTGTGTTTCATCCACAGCCCCCAAAATACTGCAAAGAAAGCACATTTCCAGAGGGCTGCCCTTTCCTTTTTCTTGTCAAAACTGACAAAAGGAATTGCCAAAAAGTTCTCCACTGTCTTTGAGCAAACCCAACATTCGCCAATAAAACTATATAACTTAAATCATACCCTTCAGGAAAAATCACAAAGTATAAAAAGAAGTGGTGCAGACCCCGAACAGTATAAACGAAGTACAAACATCTGGAGGGAGCCTTCAAAGGTTTCCAATCACTTTCTTGTTCGGTTGGAGTCTAGAAAGGTTGAGTGGGGCCCTTGAGAATATGTGGATGGAGGCAAGCGGAGGCAGGGATGGGTTTACGTTGCTTCCAAGTGTTGGGATGTGATAAGGATTGACTCCATAAGGGTGGGTGTTTACTATTGGCAAAGAAGAGCAAGTCAATGAAGGGTGTCAGAGAGTTGGGCCTATTCACTTGTTCTGTGTGTAAAAAATTGTTGCAAGATTATTGCTAATAGATTGAATTGTCCAATTAGTGACATTAGTTTCTCTTGCCTTAGAGTGCTTTTGTGGGGGTTGAGGGTGGGGGGCAGATGTGGTGGATCTAATGCTAATGGAGGTTGGAAGAGGTTTGTCATAGTAAGAAGGAAGGGTATGTGTTCAAGCAGATTGAGGAAGATATGATAGAATGAGTGGGAGTTTTGGTCAAAGGTGTTAAGGAAGGAAAGGTTTTGCTCTTTGAAGATAGGTTGAAGAGTGCACATGAGGGAGTGGGTGTCTAATTTTTATTTTCAGTGATTATTAATGGAGAAGCCAGAAGAGTTATTTCGTTCTTCTAGGTGGCAGCAAGGGGATCTCACCTCGTTTTTTGGTGTGATTGTGATAGATAGTGGGTAGTAGTGAGGGGGTAAGGTAGGGATGGTAGGAGGTGTTTGTTCTCATTGGCAGTTTGCGGATGGACACTACTTTTTTCTAGATGAAAATGGTGAGTCTTCTGTAAACATTCCACTAGCTTAGAAATTTTTGTAAGGGTCGATGGTCTTGGAAGTTAATTCGGGGAAGAACGGCGTGGGCCATTATCTTAGTTTTGTAGGAGACTGGTCTGACCCCACTTAGCTGGGTCTGGTGTCTTGATGGCTGTTGACTTATCTAGGAGTCCCTTTGGGGGGGGAAGATTGCTGTTTAGCTTCTAGGATCTATGGTAACTAGGCAGCTAATAGGTTGGATGGGAAGAAAGGTGCTTTATCTATTTGAGGGCTGGTATCACCCTTATCCAGGCTGTTCTACCATCCTTTTATTTATCTGGATTTAGAATTATAGGATAGTGGTTCAAAAGCATGAGAGGATATATGGATTCTCTTTGGTAAAGGGTTGAGGGAGGATAGATCATTGGTTGGTGAGAGGTAGTCTGTAAGGTCAGGGAGATGGGAGGGCTGGGTCTTGTTCGTTTGTGTCCCACAATGCTGCTCTTTTGGAAAATGTCGTGGAGGTACGCTTGGAGGCATATTACTTGATTAGAGTTATAAAGTAAGTTTGGGTTGTAGGAGAATGGATGAGGATGTTAATTGTGGCTTAGATGCTCATTGAAAAGTCCTTGGAGTTTTTTCAGTTTGATTTGCAGGTGTACCCTTCTTGATTCCTCTAACCGCGTTCTTTCATTGGGAGAGGAGTTGTATTCATATTGGGTGGGGTTGCTGCTTTTCTTGTCCTTTGTTTGTTTTTGGTATAGTCTTCTGTCATAGTGAGTGACTCCTCCTTCTTATTTATGATGGGAATTCATATTCTGTGTTTAGAAGGGATTGGTGGTAAGGAATTGGAGGAGATTTTTTCTTGCTGTGGCGGGGTTATGGTTTAGAGGGTGTCATATGTCTACTGGGGTCATGGTAGGAAGTGGTTTGGACTCTTTTGGGAATTATTCATGTGAGTTATTTTCCTTGTTGTGAAGTTAGAGATGGAGAGGAGAGGAGAGAAGAGGCAGAGTAGAAGAAGAGGAAACAAGAGATTAAAACTGAGTGGGGCAATTTCTTGGAGTCACGACAGCTCCAGGTATGCCTCCTAATATAACAAATAAAGTCTTAGGACAAAAAATACCCCCATTTCACAACTATTTATTAAATAACATATTCTCTTCTAACACTCACCTAAGCTGGAGGTGTGTAAATATCACCTAGACCACAGCATTGTAACTAACATTAGATAATGCGGAGGCTAAATAAAGGCTTCATTAAAACCATAGCATCATGATGATAGATTCACAAAGGTCGTCTCACGGACCTCTCAACACAACATCCCTGACCAAAATACGATCAACTTCTATGTGCTTTGTCCTGCTCATGGAACCTGAATACTAGGGCAATATAAATGGCATCTTGATTTTCACAAACTTATTTATGGCTTTGTTCTCAAGAATCCCATCTTGACATTAGAGGACCTCAGCACATAAGCTCACGCAAGTATGAGCATAGCCTCAATATTCCGCGTCAGGCACTAGATCTTGTTACAGGAGTTTGTTTTTGCTACGTCAAGTAACAAGATTACTCCCACAAATGTACAATCCCACAGCAAGACCTTCGATAATACAACAGTTCAGTCCAATCGCTAAGAGCTATCCACAGTCTCACAATTTCTGTGACATTGTTATATCGAAACTTTGCTAGGAGAGTGTTTGAGCACCACAAATTCTACACATAACATTCCAAATGTGGTGGTTTGGGTTTTCATAAATTGGCGCACCACCCCAGCGCAAAAAGATATGTCAGGTCTAGTGATAGTCAAGTAGATCAAACTGCAAACAACTGCCTATAGACACTGTCTTCAAAGGAGGCTCCAACATCCCTCCAGGAAACTCATATTGGGAATCCATAGGGATCAATTGGTTTAGCTCCAACACCATTCTCACTAGCTAGTCCACGTTATATTTTTGCTGAGATAGACTCAACCCTTTTCTACACCATACAATCTCAATACCAAGAAAGTAATGAAAAATGTCCAAGTCCTTGATTTGAAATTTTTCTTGAAGTCGTTGCTTAACATCGACGATTCCACTATACTTGCTGCTAGTGATGATGATATCATTAACATAAACTACTAGAAGTACCACAACTGTCTTCGTTTTACGAACAAGAACCGAATGATCAGAGTAGCACTGGATAAAGCCAAATGCAGAAACTACAACACTAAATTTGTCAAAGTAGGCTTAAGGAGACTTTTTAAAACCATATGACCTTATGCAACTGACATACTGTACCATCCTCCCCTTGGGCAACTTACCCACGAGGTTGCTCCATGTATACCTTATTCAACAAATCTCCGTATAAGAGGGCATTCTTGACATCCAATTGATATGAGGGCCAATCAAGATTAACTACCAATGAGATCAATACACAAAAAAAGTTAATCGAGCAATTGGAGGGAAGGTCTCAAAATACTCAATACCATACATTTGGGCGTACCCTTTGGCAACCAACTGAGTCTCAAGGCATCCATTTCTACATCCATTGCATGCTTCCACTCAAGGTTAGTAAGTGCTTCAACATGCGAGGAAAGGATAGAAACTAAGGAAATAGACAGGGCAAAAGAACACATGGATTAGGAGGGTGAAGAACTGAAACATAATGAGTGCAACTAAGGATTTCTAAGCACATGTTTGAGTACATTTTCAATGAGCAATGAGCAAACTCAAGTCACATCAAGATGGATCTCCAAAACTTGAAGTCAAAATAGTGATGGATAGAGGGGGTGTCTGCATGGTGGTAGTGATGTTTGTGCTTGCTTTCCATCATTCATAAACATTCAATTGTTTCTTTGGATTAATAACTAATGGATTTGGAAGAGGAACAAAATATTTCTCGAGACAGATAAGGGTAGGAACATGAGGATCAGCACAAGAAGGGGGGACCATAAATTGTTGATGGAATCAAAATAGATTCATCCAAGGACCCAACACTAGAAAATAGGGTGTCTTGTAAAAAAGGTAACATCAACACTAACATATTTCTTGGGATCATAACATCTATATCCTTTCTGAGTTCTCGAGTACCCAACAATTACACATTTAACAATGCGAGGAGAGAACTTGTCTTGATTTGTATGTGGAACATGAACAAAACATGTGCACCCAAACACAACGCACAACAGAGAACAGGGATGTTTTGGGTATAGGTTGGAGAAGGGAATTTGTCCCCCTAGAACACTTGAGGCATCCTATTTAGCATAAAATAGGATGTAAGAAAAGCATCGGTCCAAAAGGTTTTAGGAACATGCATATGGAGCGGAGATTGTGCTATGTCAAGTAAATGTTATTTTTTTCGTTCAGCTACTCCATTCTGCTGAGGGGTATGTATACATGATGTTTGATGAATAATCTTTTTGGCCAAGGAAAAAAACGACCTCATTTTGAACAAATTCAAGTGCATTATCAAATCGAAAAATTTGAATACTAATGCTATACTAAGTTTTTATTTTTTGGTAGAATTGAGTAAATAGATTCAAAAATTCAGACCCGTCTTTTAACAAATATATCTAGGTCATATGCAAAAAATCATCCACAGAGGACACAAAATATTGATGACTAGTCAAATTTTTAACTCTACACGATCCCCGAATATTTGAATGAATAAGAGAAAACAATGATTTACTATGAGACTCGACTCTAGATGGAAAAGATGTCCTAATATGCTTTCTAAACTGACACGTAGAACACTCAAAACAAGAACCAGACTTGAACATAGGAAAAACTTCTTGTAGTTTTTGAAGGGATGGATGGCTCAAATGAGCATGCCACTAATCAAGAGAAACACCTTGAGTTGAAATTGAGGAAGTCATATGACAAGAATTGGATCCATCATGACCATCTTCGAAATAGTACATGCCATCCTTCTCAGGCCCTCCACTAATCCTCTTCTTTGTCCAGAGATCCTTAATGACACAATAAGAAGGAAGCATTACAAAACAATTATAAGACATAGTTAATTGACTAATTGATAGCAAGTTCAGGGGAAATTTAGGCACATATAACACATATGAAAGGGGAATAGAAGGCATTGAAAGAATATTGCCAGAACCAAAAACTGGCGTAATCGAACCATCAACAAGTTTAACCTTGGAGTGTAGAGATTCAAGGACTCAAAACAAATTAGGACTACCTGTCATATGAGAGGAGGCATCAGAATCTTTTAACCCAAGGTGAGGAGGATGAAGAGGCAAGAAGCCCGGTTGTACCTAAATGGCCCACAATAGCACTAGATTTAAAAACTGAGTTTGGAGTTGTTACATAGTACAAAAAAGATTGTTAAACTCCTCTTGGAACAAGGTAGATGATGTACTCAACTCCTCAGTGGAGTGTCTAGGTGTGTTTGAAGTGTCAAATAGTAGAATCACCCTTTGCAAGAGACTTATTGGCCCAAGTTGGTTTCCCAAGGAGATCCCAACAGCGATTAATGGTATGATTCTCCTTGCCAAAATGTGTGCAAATGCGAGAATTGCCACGATGAGCTCCTCATCATGTCACACAGCCTGTCATGACCACAATCCAAACCGCCTCCTCTATGGCTGACTTATTGCGAGAAGGAGCTTGAGAACTCGGGCACCAGTGCAGCACAAACTTAACATGAACAGCAGTTTCAGGACTTTGAAAAACCAGAACTTATAACACTTCAAATCCTCCAAAATCCAGAACTTCAATAGGCAGTTATGACTACAGAACTGAGCTTACAATATCCAAGGAGGAATTACTTAATCACCAAAAACAGGGCAGACCACGGCAAAGTACTGCAGGCATTTAATAAAAAACCTGGCAGCGGCTCCAGGCATTACAGTTAGCAGCAACTGGAAATGAATGCAGAGAAAAACAGGAAATCAATATTTGAACACCAATCAAAACCAACCAGCAATTGGTACAAAATATTGCAAGCAATCAATCACGAATACACATCATCAAAACAGCATCATCAGCAAACCACAAAGAAAGTGCAGAGGAACAGCAGCAGCAGCAGCATACTTGAAACACAGTATAACTGAGTACACAAGAAAATCACCATGAAAACACACAGCTTCCTGCCGAAAATGCTGCACAACCTAATCCAGAGGGTGGGTGTCCTTAAATGACTCTCAAACCAACCAGAAAATCAGATTTGAGGACTGATTAGGGGAGGATAAAGAAAAAAAAAGGAAAAACAGAGAATCAAAACTAGTTCAGATAAATCAGATTTGTAGGAAATCAATGCTCTGATACCATGTTGTAAAGTTAGAGATGGAGGAGAGAAGAAGAGAATGAGAGAAGAGAATAGGAGAAGAGAAAAAGAGAGGAAAAAACTGAGCAGCAGTTTCTGGAGTCTATGGTCCAAGTCTGCCCTCTTTTTTATTGAATTATTAATAGTAATAATAATCTTTAAGGACATAAACACCCTCATTAATACAACCTAATTATTAAAATAACATATTCCCTTTTAGGTAAGGTTGATAAGTTTTTTCTTCTATACTGGCACATTTAGGAGGCTAAAGTCCCTTCTAAAATAAAGGAATTTGTTTGGTTGGTGGTCCTTAATAGCACTAACACCAACAATCTGCTGCAGAGTAGGCCTTCTAAGGCGGTCTCCACATATGTGGGCCTTCTAAGGCTTTGTCTCCACGTGTGTTTTTTGTGTGGGAGTAGTTGAGAGAATGTTCCCCAATTGTTTTAGAGTTTGTTTTCTTGGGGTATGTGCATGTGTTGAAGGTTGGTGGAGGAGCTCGAGTATTTGACTTCTTTGTCTTCAGAAGGAAAGGATGCTAGGAGGTTGTGGAGGTGAGCTTGTTGTGCTGTTCTACAGTGATTTTGGTTGGAGCAAAATGCAAGAATATGTTCTGGTCCCTAGAGCTTCTTTGGGACAGGTTGCGGTAGTTGGCATTTGTTTGGGCTTACAGAGCAGTTTCTTTCAAGGGCTACTTCTGTGAGGATGTTAATTGTGATCTGATGGCATTATTGAGCTGATCGTGTTTTTCCTTCTTTCTTTTTGTTTGAGACTCCCTTGTCCTCTTTTGTATCCTTTTCTCTCTGCTGTCTCTAATAAAGGTTCTTTTTCCATAAAAGAAAAAAAATTCATTTCAACTAATGAACACATTTTCAATAGATAATGTTTTCAACAACTAAATAGGTCTAAGGTTTTTATTTATTGAGAAAATGGTGCATTCAAGTATCTGGTTTATTATTTTCAAATTTTTTTTTGCTAGATAATTAGTTAATAAATTAGGGTATTCTGTAATTGATTTGTAGCATTGAATGAATTGAATTTTGATTTGGTTTGAAAGGAGCAGCCTTTTCTTGCTACTATCTCTTACCTTTGGCAATTTGTGATGTAACTGTGAAGGGATCAACAGAGAGAATACGAAATGATATCTACATCACTGTCTTGCCTTCACAGTACTTTTGCTTCTTCACAACAGCTTTTTTGTGGACCTAAGTTTGTGGCAACAAAGTCCCATCCCTCTCTAAACATTGAAGCCAAAACCAGAACAAAAAGAGAAGACCGGATTGCTCGTCATGCTCGTGTTAGAAAGAAGGTATAACTTGTAAAAGAAAATCAGAATATTGTTTTATCTAATATTGCTTTTGTTGTGTTTGATTTGAATATTGTGTGCCTACATGCTCTATTGATATCCACTATTATGGAAAGAAGGGAGATTTTATGGTCTTTGCTTAGTCGCTTTTTAAGTTATTTTCCTAAATGTGATCATATAAAATTCTCAATAGCTAAAACTTTTCTAGACTATTTAAGGGTTAGGGGATGGAGGCATGCAAAATGAAGAGTAATATTATTTTTGTTCAAACAAAAGACGTTTTTAGTTGTTATTCATCCACAACCGTCTGTTACTAAGCTCTATTGGCACCATGTGGAGTTGACTATCTGGTGTGGTTATTGTTATATCTCAATTCATAATTCACTAACCATGGGAGTTCTTTGTCTGAACTCTCCCATGGCTTAATTTAGGATGTTGTGCACTTGTGCATGCAGGCATATTTGATTTGTGGAAGTGTTTTTATGTGTTTGATGCAGGAATAACATCCAATACAATTTGAATTCCTGTCAACTCTCCCCAAAATTAATAATTCTAGAATCCTAAATGGACTGAAATACTGTTTTCGTAGATAATTCCTCCACTCCCTCTTCTGTTCAGTCCCAGACTCCCTGTCCTGCTGTTCTCTTTCATTCTCCCTTACCCCACTCCATTTCTTTCTCTCAATTCTGTGTTCCAGATTTCTGTTTCTGTCCCGCATCAATTTGGTATCAGAGCTTAACCATGATTACAAAAATCATGGAGGTTGCTACATCAGAGTACTCCTCATCATCATGTAGCTTTACAAAAAATCAGTCATGCCCCTGAAATTTGAAATCCAACTTCCAGCAAGAATTTTACCGCACCTCCCTCACCATCAGCAACAGACTCCCTGGAAGACCTCCCCATGCAATTTCACCTTCATCTGGCGAGGGTTGTGGCCCCACATGCCTTCTGAAATTTTCCAGTCGCAACCCCTTCGAAATCCAACCTGGCCGGAGTAGTTTTGACGCACCACCATTACCATTCAACTCACCACCCTTCATTCTATTTCTATCCTGAAAACCATCACTGGAGGACCCCTGCCAGAGTTGTTATGACACTTTTAAACTACCATTCGACTCACCATCCTTTGATTTTTAAATTTTTGGAGCTTCCTGTCCTTGCCCAGGTCATAATTTCCTCTCTCTTTCTAATACATCTTTTGTCATTGGGAGAAAAAATTGACCACTTGTTTGGCAATTATGGAATTCACTCTAGCACTTTTTGAGCAAAGTTAGGTTTGGCTAGAGTCTCTAGACTATCTGGGGTGTTGTTTCTTTTCGAAGCATTGGGCTTGGGAGAAGAAGGAATGTAGATTCTATGGGATTGTGTTGTTTGCTATTTTTTTGGAAGAACACTTGGATTTTCAGATATGATTTAAGATTTCTTTGCTTCTTTTTGGCCTTAGGTCATAGGTGTTTCTGCAAGATATTATTTAATAAACAACTTATTTCTTTGTTTTCTACTTTTCTTCCTCTTTTCCTTTGTCTTTTCTCTTTTTGGCAGACTACTTACCACCTTTTTTTTTTTTTTTAGTCCTCTCTTTCCTTAGTAATTTTTCTTACTTTGTCTAAAAAATTTTGTAATCAAGAGGGGGCTCTTTTATATCTGCTAGTAAATATTCATTTTTTGGACCTTCTGATGTAATATTTTTACTTATGCTGTTTCAATTAGTTTTAGAAGGCTAGTCTTTTCTTTGCTGCTTTATTTTTGTATTTACTTTTTTTTTAAAATTTTATTTTCAATAATTGAGGATTGCTGTTGCTGCTTGCCACAAATTTGTTTCTCATTTTGTTTGCATTCTGAGATTTCAAGTCTCCACTTGCAAACTGAATTTCGTTATCACATGTCTTTTGACTATGAAATTTCTTATACCTAGAAGCTATTCCAGTCTTTTCCTTTCCTTTGCTGCCCAAAAATAAAAACCGACCTGAAGATTCTGGAGACAGATGGGGATAGAGCATTAATTGTGTTTCTGTATTTGAAGCTCTGTTTATGCCTACTTCGGTGGTTTGGCAATTTTGGGTACTTTCTAGTGGTACTTTGTTCTTTCTGTGCTGTGATTCACCAGCTATCTTCTGTTCTTGGCAGTTTGGGATCAGAGAGAGCATTTTGCACTTCTGTATTTTAACCACTGTTTCTGCCTAGTTTGATGATTTGGGATCTTGGGTACATTTTTTGTGATACTCCTTATTCTCTTTGTACTTGGTTTTGCTGAGCTATCTTCTGTTCTTGGCAGTTTGGAATTGCATTTGTATTAATAATTTGTTGATTATCTAAATTGAATAAAACAGTTGAATGACTACTGGGTATTCTGTGCAATGAAGTTGCTTCTTAGCTAGTTAGCTGTACAAGCGTAGTGGAATTTGCAAACATTGAAGGTGCCAAAATAGTAAGGGTAAGTTGAGTAAACATGGATCAAGATAGTGATAAATACACAATCTTCAAGAATTTAGTGAACAATGTGGTCTTTGTTGGGTAGAGTAGTAAAAAAGAATTCTTGTAGTGCAGCCAATGTAACTGGTATTAAGACTTAAATGAGTTTAGTCCTGATGCTGGCACTGGCCTTTCATTTGTGTTTCCTAGAATTATCTTCTATATAAAACTAGTTGTGCTGATTTTGCCCTAAGAGATGCAGTTTCTTTTCAATTTGGCAATCAATTTTTTTTTTTTTTCATTTATTCTATTGAAGGTTGAAGGGACGCCAGAAAGGCCAAGGTTGTGCGTTTTCCGTTCCAACAAACATCTCTATGTTCAGGTGATAGATGACACTAAGATGCATACCCTTGCCTCGGCTTCAACAGTGCAGAAACCTGTTTCTGAGGAGTTTGACTACAGTTCTGGTCCCACTGTTGTAAGTTCATAAAATACCTGCTGAAGTGATAGAGCTCCATTGATGCAACAGTTGATCTATAAAATCTTATGTTCTGGCTGATTTTTTTTCCCTTTTTGAAAGTATCCATATTAACTTGATTTTCTTTTCTTTTCTCTTTTTCTTTTTCTGTTGTTCATTTTTCTCTCTTCTAATACTTTTGTTTGTTTATGGAAAAAAAAAAAGGTAATCCTCCAGTTAAAAAGAGAACAACTAGTAACCCAAAAAAAAAAAAGAAGAAAAAAAAGACAAATGTAGACTAAATAATAACTGCAGGCCAGTCCCTTTGGAAGTCCTTTAAATACTTGGGCTGATTACATTTTGGGTGTAAACAGACGCATAACAGTATGTAAATATACATTTTGGGTGCAGACCCACAAAAATATGTCATTATATTTCATATATTTTATATAATTTGAAATGTAATAACAAATTTAGGCATTCAAACTTTGTTTAATGTTTAATTTTCACTACAAAGATGAATATATATTTTTCAATTTGGGTATTATATTATTACCGAGAAGGTAACATATTGTGTATGTGTTGATTCTGAAAGAAGCTAAGTTACAATATAAATGTAGACAATGGTGGACCAGAACCAGTTGACATTATTTAGTGCTTAGGCATGCTATTTTTCAAACAAAAGGACAAATATTTTAAGTTTTCATATATAATGATGATGGCAAATTGTTATTATTCTAACGTGTTAGTACTTTATATAGTAGAATGACACATCATGAACTTATGGCTTAAAGAATTCACTTAATGTGTCATCACTTGGAGCAGTATTCGATGCTTCTTTATATTACACATTGTGTAAGATCATTAGTTTTTGGTAAATTGGTACCGACACCAAAGGACTAAGATAGTGCTTAGGAAGGGCATTAAACTGGTTTCTGATTCTCTGGTGAACCATCCCTGTAGGTAGACTGCCACTTGCAATCTACCTGATGATTTTTTTACTGTGTTTGATTTCTTTGCACATTTTGGTACATCAAAGTGGAATAAAATTGAGCAGAATGGAATCAGATTTATGACTTTATTTCATCATATTCTCCACTTGAAATTTCATTCCATTCCATTCTATTTTCGCCCCATTCCATTCTGTAAACCAACCAAACATATATCCTTGTTCTGCTGTTTCTTCTTTTGAAGTCCTATTGCAAGGGTCTATCTAGTTTAGAAGATGTCCTGCGCAGTTTGGTAGTCCCAAGCAGAAGTACTTATGTTTGCACATTTTTGGCATCAGGAAGTGGCAAAGAGGTTGGGTGAAATCATTGCGAAGAATTGTTTAGAGAAAAGAATCACAAAAGTTGCCTTTGATCGGGGTGGATACCTATACCATGGACGCATTGAAGCCCTTGCTGATGCTGCACGGGTGCATGGCCTTCAATTCTAGAGCTTTGTTAGTTAGTCTTTCCTTGCCTGAGAATGGCATCTATGTTTGAAGATATCAGCCTTTCGCTGTTACTCGTAGCATATGATGTGGATGGGCTTGACATTGCCTACAATTTCATTTTGTTGTAATTTTAACTAATTTCTTCGGGAATTTGTGATGGTTGTCTTTTTGTTCCCAAACCCCAAAAAAATGCTAGTTTAGTTTAGTTGGACACCATATTTCTGGTTGATTCTTTGATGCTGGTGGCTGCAGTGTGGTTTTCCTGCTCGGCCCTGGGGAAGTGGTTAGGTTTTGCCTGCTGTCTTGTGAGGTGTTTTTAGCTGTTCAAATTGCTATTTTTTTGGGGAATTTCTTGTATTTTTTCTGTGCGCACATTGTTTTTGCTCTTGTGGTTGCCCTACATATTGGAAAAGGTCTTGCATCATGATCTCATGTCAACAAGAAGCCTTGTTGGTTATATGAATCCTTCTCATGATCCCATGTCAAACATGAATAAAACACTTTTTACGAAACACAATCAATGTTCAATGAAGCAAGAAGAGATAATATTTTACCAAAACTGAATCGAGGCTATTACTATTAGTATTAGAGCAACCATGAGTCATTTTGAGAAGGTGAGATCGAGTCATTTTGTGAAGAGCTTCAGAAATTGAATCGGGGAACTTGCACGTCGAATGTGATATAATAAAATAATAAATTAGTCAATATTTCGTAATGCCCAATACATTTCAGCGTATGAGGTCTATACATTAGTTGTCCCATTGGGCGTAATGGCAATGTGGTTGAACTGTTAATGGATTAAATGCCAAACTACCAATGTTGTGTTCCGTTGTCAAGGACATCTCTATAAATGTTTGAATAAAGTGTTGGATATTTTTCTTGATGATGTGGATAAGAATTATGCTGGCCCTTTAATTTTGCTTGAATTAATTAATGTTCTTGAGAATCCTCCGCCCGCCCCCCCCCCCACTCAAGTGTGTTATTCTTGTTTCTTATTTGTTTTTATTACCTTTGGATAAGAATCTTGTTTGGTAAAAGGCAAAATATATATATATATATATATATATATATATATATATATTTATTATATTTTCTCTTGACATTGAATATTATTAAAATTTTAAAAACTTATTCTAGTATGATTAAAAATTAAGAAAAATGTATAAAATTAATTTTTTATTAATTGATTTGGTATATTTTATTTTATTTTTCACTTTCTTTGATAATCAAATATAAAAAAAGTGAATTGTTTCATATTATTTATTTATTTTTTAATTTTTTTTAAGTTTCAAATAAAACCTCTAAGTTTTGTCCTAATTTTCATAACTTATTTCAATATTAAATTCAACACTTTTATTACTTTTGAGTCTACTCAGGATTTCCTACGAGGCTAAAAAAGGGCTTTCTAAAATAAACTCTTCTTTTAATCCATATTTAAAGGTTTTATATCCCCATTTTCATAGCCTTAAAGATTTTAAAAAATAATAATTTAAGTACCACATTAGAGGAGGCCTAATAAGCTTCCTTTTAAAAATTTTACAAAATAGCATTTTGGATTTGCAAAAAAATTCAAGAAAAAAGAGGGCAAAGTCCCCCCCCAAAAAAAAAGTAGCTTTAATTTATAGGTAATGATTTTTTCACATAAGATTTGAAATTCATCAATTATTGAAGGAAAAAATGCACTAAATTTTCCTAAAATTTGGCAAGTAGACAATAATATCACTCGAGGCTTCCAAAAACCCATAGGCCTCTCCCTTAGGTTTCAAGAATTCCATAGATTTTCTTGAAATTTGCTAAAAAGTTATTAACCTCTTTATATTTTACAAAAAAGATAAGAGTTTTAAGGGGTATAAGCATCCCAAAGTCAAATGTTAGGGACCTTAGGAGAGGTGCTTAGGATTTTTTGAACCTTAAGGGAGATCAATGTCTTTTTGCCAAACCTTAAAGGACGTCAGTGTTTTCTATCCATATTTGAATCCACGAAAGTCATGCAGGATCCACATTATTAGGATGCACATCAAAGTATATATTTTTCACTTGTATGGTCCAACTATTAATGTAACATTTTGCAATTGATGAATTTTAAATCTTATGTGAAAGATTTGCTCCTTATAAGTTTTCTGAGAGTATAATGGTACAAATTAGTCGATAAATAAAATAGTAAAAAAATAGAAAAATCATAGAAACTAGATCAGAAATAGTTTAAAAAAATCAAGTAGGCATATTGATTTTTGCCAACAATTGAATCCTTTTAACTTATAAAACCTTCTTGTTGACCTGACTATAAGAGCTTAAAAATGTTTCAAAATTGAGTAGATTCTTGGCCCTTCAAATATTATGTATGCAAGTAGAGCCCATGAGATTCAACTAGGCAGAACACTAGGACCAGTTCTTATGTAGTTAAGTCTACTTTACCTCCATCCCCCATGAGCAGGTCAAAGAGGGAATAAGCAAAGTGTCACGAACCCCAAAATGTGACTCAAGTAAGGGTCGTGTGGCACACGTTGAGAGCTCTCCCCCTGACGATTTAGCCAAATCTCACACGTTCAAGCCTGCAAGCACGAGCACCAGGTGAGTCTCAATACTCAAGAGAAACAAGGAACAATATGATATCACACGAACAATATATTCACATACACGAAATAAGGCTACAATAATAAGGTATATCACAATCCAAGGCAACAAAAAACCATAATGAAAAAGGACTACTTGTATTATTCAAATCCAAGAGAATAACCATACAAACGTTAATACAAATAATCATATATTCATTCTAAATCCCTGGAGAATACAATTATAGCAGTATCTCCCTCCCCCTTCTCCCCATTACATTGTCACTCCCTAACATCCTCCCCCACTCATTTTATCGACGTCCTTGTCGATGTGTTATAGAAGGCCTCCTCACTCTCCTGATGTTGAAGTTAATGTCGTTGTCTTCAAATTTTTGAAATATTCAATCTTTTGTATGGCATGCTGAAGGTTTTCTGCCTTTTCCCAATTGTTCTCTTCTCCTCCCAACCCCATCCACTAAACCATATATTGTTGTTGTCGACGACATTCTTCATTGATGACTTTATCTGCAATTATCTCTTGAACATATTTGTTTACAGGCCACCTTTTGGAAATTGTTGATCTCCTTATCTTTTGTCGGTGTGGATTTGCTTTATCTGTGTGGAATGGCTTTAGGTTGCTTACATGAAACACGAGATGGACTGGTCGTCTTTGGCTCTTCATCCACTCTGGTCGTTCAAGCCGATAAGATGCATGCCCCACCTTCTCGATTACTTTGATTGGACCTTCATAATGTCGTAAAAGTCTTTTATCCTTTCCACAAAGAAATTGAAATGTCTTTGGTGGCACTTGTACAAGAACCAGATCTCCAGTTTCAAATTGTTGTGGTCGTCTCCCTTTGTGAGCCCATTTCTTCATACACTTCGATGCTTTTTCTAACTAAGTTCAAGTGACTTCGATGTTTTACAACCAAATCTTTGTGAATTGGCATGCTTTTGGGCAATTTCCTTTGTATGGACCATCTAGAGTGTGCGGGAGAGTTGGTTGTTGACCTGTCACAATCTCAAAAGGGCTTTTATTAGTCGCAGAAGATTTCATAGAGCTAAAGCAAAATTGTGCTGTGTTTAGTAAAAAAACCCAATTTTTCTGATTTGAGTTAACAAAATGTTGCAAGTATTCTTTCAGCATCCCGTTAAAACATTCGGTTTGACCATCTGTCTACAGGTGGTAGCTGGTGGACAGATTAAGGTTTGAACCCATCAAGTGAAAGAGTTTACCTCGAAATTTCCTAGTGAATCTGACATCCCTATCACTGATTAGGCTTTCCGGAACTCCCCAATATTTCGCCACATGCTTGAAGAATAGTTAAGCTATCTTCTTTGCTGAACATGGCTTCGAGACTAGTACGGAAGTTGCATACTTTGAAAACCGATCAATCACCACCAGAATCGTGTCATACTCCTCTACTTTTGGCAATGAGGAAAAGAAGTCCAAAGAGACACTCTCCCATGGCCTTGTACATGCTAGCAATGGCTCCAAAAAACCCGAGGTCTTCTTTATTTTTACCTTGTCTTGTTGACAGATAAAACAAGTTTTGGTATAACGGGTCACATCGTCTTGTATATTCGGCCAATAGTACCCCTGTGTAATCAATGGATGAGTTCTTCGCCATCTGGGATGACCAACCCACAATGTATCATGACACACTTTTAGTAAGGTTTTCCTCAAGTTTCTAGCTTTGGGCACGTATACTCTCTTGCCTTTAGTCATTATTAGCCCATCTTCTACCCAAAATTGTCGTGTCTTCCCTTCTTCTATCAGTTTGCTCAATGTCTGTACCTGTTGGTCTATACTTAAATGTTCCTTGATAAGATCTTTCAGAGGTAACACCACCCTACTAATTGATAAATGACTTATGAGTTTTAATTCTGCCAATTTGGGTTTTCTGCTTAAAGCATCAGTCACTTCATTCGTCTTCACTGCCTTGTATTCAAAATCAAAATTAAAATTAAATTCAGTTAGCTTCTCCTGCCAATGGGCTTGTTTTGAAGTTAGTCCTGGTTGTGACAAGAAGTGAGTAACTATTGACCTTATAGGTCACACCCGGTTTTGATTATGATAAATACTCATTTTATCTAATAAGTGTTTGAGATTTTGTGTAGGAACTTAAATTGTCAGATCATAATGCACATGGAACGAAAAAAGCTTGAAGACTAAATTTCCATTAAAAACTAAATTTTTTATGCTGTATTATAATTCATTTTTGTAATTAGTCTGTGATAGTAATTAGAGCTTTCTATATGTAATAATCACACACATCACATGCATGTTTTAATATGTAAGCTCATAATGCTCATAATACAAATGACCTTAGAAAGACCTTAGGGTTTACCCTTCGGTCGACCGACACCGAATTTTTTTAGTGTCTTCAAAAGGACCCAAAAATGACCCTAGGACACACACCATTGCCCCTATGAATGTTAGGGCACTTGAATAGGGTTTGTATGATTTAAAACAGGACCAAAATGCACACATTGTGCACTTTTGGTCGACCAGCCAAGGTAGTTCATTCTGCCCCGGTTGACCGAAATTGGCTTGGGTCAACAGTTGACCAAGGTCTTGGTCGACCGAACCAGTGTAGTTCAAAATCCTCAGTCGACCGAAACCTCTTGAGGTCAACAAATTGACCATCTGGTCAATCGAGCCCAATTTGTATTGCAACTACCTGGTCGAATTAGTGGAGGTAAATCATCAAGCATTCATTACTAATTTGGTAATTCAACCAACTATATTGGAGATGATTAAGACTGCTCAGATAAAAGATACAGAACTGGTGAAGATTATGGATAAAGTGTAGAGTGGACTGAGGGTAGATTTTAATATATCAGATGATGGGGTTTTGAGGTTCCGCACCAGCCTATGTGTACCTGATGATGCTGAGATCAAAAGAAACATTCTGGAATAGGCACATCGTTCTCTTTATATAGTGCATCCAAGAAGCACTAAGATGCATAGGGATTTGTGGGAATATTTCTGGTGGAATAATATGAAGAGAGAAATTGCCCGGTTCGTGGAGCAGTGCCTGACATGTCAGCAAGTGAAGGTTAAGCATGAGAGACCAGCATGACCATTGCAACTACTTCACATTCTTGAGTGGAAGTGAGAGCATATCTCCATGGACTTTGTCATGGGGTTGCCACGGGCAAAACGCCATTTGGGTAGTTGTTGACCATTTGACAAAGATCGCTCATTTTCTTACAAACAATGTTAACTACTCCATGAATAGGTTAACTTCTCACACAATTTGAGATATATATTTTAAAAAATAAACATATGTTGGGTCCAGCCCACATAAAGAAATAAAAAAGGGGGGGGGGGGGAGCCCATGTGCCAAAAAGCCTATTAGGGCAAAATTAAAGGAGGCGATAGGGAGCTGTGCCGCACAGTAGAAAAAAAGAAAGAAAGAAAAAGGCTGCTACAACAGTTGTCTCCTCCATACCTCTCAACTTTATCAACTCGACGATCAGAAAGTCTTTTGTGATATGAGTTTGTTAAAATTTGGAGAGCACGTTCGAGATTTGTTGACCTTCGATATGGACAGTGGAGATTTGTTTCAGAGTATTGGAGGACCTAATTTTATAGTACTAATAGTAACTTCGTTCGGGTGACTTCTTTCTGCTCATTCTTATTTTATCGCGATTCTTTTAGGAAATTTTTTTTTTCTAAGTTTGTGAGTATTTTTGGTGATTGCACTGCTATAATTTTTTCCACTATTATAGTGGAGATTTCATTGGGTCTCATAGGTCCCGTAGTTTTTACCCTTCACATTAGAGGAATTTTTCACATTAAAAATTGTGGTGTTTCTGATATGCCCATAATAAATCACACTAATGAGGGCAGGTCAACTCCTATCTCGCACTTTCTCCGGGTCTGACATTTTGACGAGTGATTTGCTCCGACCTAATAAAGAGGAGGAGAGATCCATGCCAACGCCTTTAATAACCGAGTAATAGGCGCATGCACTTATTGCTGGAGAGCAATTCACGCCCTCGTGCAATAAATCCAACCCAACTGGCGGTCAACTCAAACCCCTATAAGAAGGGATTTGGAGAAAAGGCAAAGGTAAGTGACTAAACACTATTCAACTGTTGCGTTCAGCCTCTTTAAAAGCATTCCTCTTACTTAGGCATCGGAGTGATCCCTCGGAGTACACCCTGGGTCCTCCAAGCCTTTCTTTTCTTCCTCTTTCAGGTCAACGAGAGTCGAAGAAGCATCCCTACTATTTTTACCCCGCAACAGTTTGCGCCGTCTGTGGGAACTGCTTTTAAGAGGCGATATTATCTTGCTCTCGACTTTCAACATTCCAACAATGCCGACCTCACGTAATTCTACTTCCCTCCCTGCTACAAAAGAACCATCCCAATCCATCAAATCCACGCTTGCAGAATCATTGGGTTTTAGTAGGGAGGAGTTCCTTGCTTTCCAGAAGGAAATGAAGGACATGCTCAACCAACTCTTACAACAAAAGGATTAAGAAGAGCATGTCCTCCCCCAACCGCAAGAGAATCCCAGCGCAAACAGGCAAGCTAACAAACCAGTGGAGAAAGAGGAGAAAACTCAACTCAACAAGAAGGTAGAAGATGCAAATAGCGTGGACGTCAACCAACAAATATCCACGGAGCTTGAAGAAAGAATCAAGAAGATAGATCATATAGAGAATATGATGAAAGTGGGCAGAACCAAACCCTACCACAAGGAAGCATCCCTGAGGTCTTCGGAGCCGCCATTCAATAAAGAAATCGTGGAGGCTCCATTGCCAAGTAGATTCAAGATGCCCACTTTTGACAGGTACGAGGGTTTATCTGACCCAATTGATCACCTAGATAATTTTAAAATGTTGACGCAGTTGCAAGGAGCTCCAGACACAATTATGTGTCGAGCTTTTGCGACTACCCTTAAGGGTACTGCCAGAGATTGGTACCGCACATTGCAACCCGGATCCATCGGCTCTTTCTCAGACATGGAACAACTCTTCACCGGCCACTTCCTTAGCAGCAGGAGAGTTGCTAAAACAACTGGCCATCTCATGAGCATGGTGCAATGAGAGCAGGAGACTCTTAAAGATTTTATGCATCGCTTCAACACAGCAACCCTAGAGATCCGCAACTTAGACATGGGGGTGGCATTAGCAGCCCTGACAACGGCTCTCCAGCCTGGAAGCTTCTTATACTCGCTGGGGAAAAAGTCACCGGTAGACATGGGGGAGCTGATGGTCCGAGCACAGAAGTACATCAATCTGGAGGAGATGATATATACAAGAGGAAGTCGCCTAGAGCGGAAAAGGAAAAATAGTAGCAGAGAAACAGGGGATCCCTTTAGATCCGCAAAAAGACACGAGGCTAGTGCGCTGCACCCGGGTCAAAAGATAAGAGGACAACACAGCAAGTTCTCCACCTACACACCCCTGAATGTACTGCGCTTAGAGTTACTGATGCAGATAAAAAAGAAGGACTACATCTCGTGGCCTGAACCTATGAGAACGCCTCTACATAAGCGGAACATGTCCAAGTTCTACGCATTCCATAGGGATCACGGCTACGACACAGAAGAATGCATTTAGTTGAAGAAAGAAATCGAAGTCCTAATAAGAAGGGGACATCTGTCAAAGTTTATCAAGAAAGAAAATCCACAAAGGGAACCACTCGAGCAGAGAAGGCATGGCGCAAAAGAGAAGGAAGAGCAGGTCATTGGGGAAATTGCGGTAATCTTCGGAGGATCCGCTAGTGGAGGAGATAGCGGGAGTGCACGCAAAAGATATGCTAAACAGGTGCTGACGATGGAGAAGGGAGAAACCAGTAGCAAATGAAACAGAAGAGATGACATCATAACCTTTGACAGCGGAGATGAAGAAGGGGTGCAGCAACCACATGATGACGCACTAGTGCTCTCCCTACTCGTGGCCAATTACATAGTCAGACGCATACTAATAGACAATGGGAGCTCAGCCAACATCATGTTCTGGTCGGTCCTGGTTGGAATGAAGATCGGCAAGGAACGACTGAAGCCAGTCTCGACCCCCTTGGTAGGATTTGGGGGAGACACTGTACACCCCTTGGGTACAATCACGTTACCAGTGACAATAGGGACGATCCCGCAGCAGGTAACGACATTGATAGAATTCCTGGTGGTCGACCGACTTTCGGTATACAATGTCATCTTGGGTCGCCCTTTCCTTAACACAGTTCGAGCGGTGACATCAACGTACCACCTCAAAGTTAAATTCCCTATACCACAAGGGATAGGATTTTCCAAGGGAGATCAGGCAGCTGCTCGGAGTTGCTATGTAATGGCCTTGAAAGGGAAGATAGAGGCTAGAGAAGTTTTAACGGTGGAAGATCTAGAAGTAAGAGGAGAGTATCCCCAGATCAGTACAATACATGAAGATATCAAGCACATACCCCTGAAGGGCCACAAGGAGAGAAGTATACAGATCGGGAATCACTTGCCCGACACTTTGAAAGCGGAGCTGACTGAACTCTTGGATGAATTCGCTGATTTGTTTGCGTGGTCGGCCGCAGACATGCTCGATATCGATCCTATTGTGATAAAGCACAGGTTGCAGGTCAATCCCAACCACTGACATGTGAAACAAAAAAAAAAAGGAGCTTCGTGATGGAGCGGATCAAAATAATCGATGAGGAAGTGACAAAAATGTTGCAGGCCAACTTCATCCGAGAAGTAGACTACTCGGAGTGGCTGAGCAACGTGGTCCTGGTAAGGAAGTCAAACGGAAAATGGCGCACCTGCATAGACTTCATGGACTTGAACAAAGCATGCCCAAAGGACAGCTTCCCTCTCCCTCGAATCGACCAGCTAGTGGACTCGACCTCGGGGCACGAGCTCCTCAGCTTCATGGATGCTTACTCAGGGTACAACCAAATCCCTATGAGTCGAGCTGACGAGGAAAAAACTTCTTTTGTTACTGAAAAGGGCTTGTATTGTTACCGGGTGATGCCCTTCGGCTTAAAAAATGCAGGGGCCACATATCAGAGGTTGGTGAACAAGATTTTTAAAGACCAGCTCAGAAAAACAATGGAAGCGTACGTGGATGACATGTTGGTGAAAAGCATGGAAGCAGGGCAACATTGTAAAGATTTAAGGGAAACGTTCAAGCTCCTTCGCCGGTACCATATGAAGTTGAACCCATCGAAGTGTGTATTCAGCGTTTCTGCAGGAAAATTTCTGGGCTTTATGGTGACTCATAGAGGTATAGAAGCAAACCCGGATAAAATACGAGCGCTACTGGAAATGGAAGCTCCAAGGACTAAAAAGGAGATCCAAGTTCTGACTGGGAGGATAGCTTCCCTCAACAGGTTTATCTCCTGCTTAAGGGACAAAGGCTTACCTTTCTTTAGAGCACTACGGAAGAAGGGAGGATTCGAATGGGGCGAGGAGCAGGCCAAAGCCTTCGAACAGTTTAAGCAATACCTCGGATCCCTTCCTCTCTTAACAAAAGCAAAGAATGGGGAAGACCTCTATCTATATATAGCTTCCACGGAAAATGCCATCAGCTCGGTCCTGGTCCGGGAAGAAGGCAGGAAGCATCAGCCTGTATATTACACAAGTAAGGTGTTAAGTGGTGTCGAAAAGAACTATTGCATGGTGGAAAAAGCCGTCTTCTCCATCATCTGTGCAGCACGAAAGTTAAGGCCCTATTTTCAAGCCCACAGGGTTGTTGTGTTAACAAACCTACCAATGAGACAAATTCTACAGCGGCCGGAGAGTTCGGGAAGGATGACAAAGTGGTCAATCGAATTAGGTGAGTTTGACATACGGTATCAACCAAGGCCCGCAGTCAAGGCTCAGGTACTCGCTGATTTTATAGCAGAAAGGCTCCCTGAGTCATCCACTAAGTCGGATGTATGGACACTGCATGTTGATGGGTCCTCTAATGCTGGTGGAGGGGGAGGTGGATTCATCCTTTCTGCCCCAGACGGCAATGAAACTCTCTTCGCACTAAAGCTCGAGTTCATAGAAACCAACAACGAGGCGGAGTACGAAGCTTTGTTAGCAGGCCTGCGCCTGGCAGAAGCATTAGGGGTGGCACAGATCAAAGTATTGAGCGATTCCCAGCTGGTGGTAGAGCAGCTTAAAGGAGAATTTGAGGTTAGGGATCCAAGAATGAAGAAATATCTCTCTAAGGCCAGAGAATACACAGAGGCATTCGTTTAGTTCGACATAGAACATGTACCAAGGGCAGAGAACAAAAAGGTGGACGCACTCGCGAAATTGGCCTCGGCAACCAGTTCAGAATGGAAAGCACTATCTATCTTGAACGCATAGGAAAACCCTCATACGAGGGGGACAGAGTTAACTCAGTAGAGTCCGAAGTCAGCAAGGACGACTGGAGAGCGTCTCTATTCCTATACCTCTAGGACGGATCCCTACTAGAGGACAATAAGGAAGCTCTAAAGGTGAGGAGGAAAGCTGCAAGATATACGTTGATGGGCCAGGAGCTCTACAGGCGATCCCTAACACTGCCCTACCTTCGATGTCTAAGCAACGAGGAAGGGGAGTACATACTACGGGAAATCCACGAAGGAGTGTGTGGAAACCACCTTGCTAGTAGGGCCCTAGCCCACAAAGCCATGTGGCAGGGGTTTTACTGGCCTACAATGAAGAAAGACGCGGTTGAGCTCGTCAAGAAATGCGACAGATGTCAACGATGTGCAGTTGTACCACACGTACCCTCTAACTTACTCTCCCCTTTAACCAGTCCCTGCCCCTTCGCATAGTGGGGAATAGACATCCTTGGACCTCTACCGCAGGCGACAGGTCAAAGAAAGTTTTTAGTGGTAGCAATAGATTACTTCACTAAGTGGGTAGAGGCTGAACCTCTAGCCACCATAATAGAACGAAACATTACACGCTTCGTATGGACATCAGTGGTTTGCCGCTACGGCATCCCCTGGGCGATAGTTACAGACCACGAGAAGCAGTTCGACAACGTACGCTTTAAAAAGTTCTGTTCGGACCTATCTATTAAGCTCCTCTTCGCGTCAATGGCGCACCCCCAGAGCAATGGACAGGTAGAGAACATGAATCGAACGATATTGCATGGACTGAGGACGCGACTCGAATCCATGCAAGGTAGGTGGGCAGAGGAACTCCCTTCCCTTATATGGGCATACCACACCACCAAGAGAGCAGCAACAGGGGAAACCCCTTTCATGCTTGTCTTTGGCGCAGAGGCAGTCATCCCAGTAGAGGTAGGAATACCCTCTTGGCGAAGGCAGTACTTCAATGAGCAGACCAACAATGAGGAACTCAAATCAGAAATAGACCTGCTGGAAGAGAGACAGGATCAGGCGAGTTTAAAAGTTGCAGCGTACGAGCAGAGGGTAGCAAAGTACTACAACAATCGTGTCAAACTACGGAATTTCCAGGTAGGAGACTTAGTCCTAAGGAAGACGCGAAACAACCCGTCCGAGTCAGGGTCGCACAAGTTAAAGCCTAACTGGGAGGGCCCATATAGGGTCACAACAGAGATAAAACCAGGGACATACAAGTTGGAAGATGTAGGGGGGAAAGAAATTAAGAACATATGGAACTCTGAAATGTTAAAGAAATACTATTCTTAAAAACTGCTTCTTGCAGTGCTGTAATAAAAGTATCCATTACAATAGTTGCACTACATCAATAAAGTTTGAAAAATTCAAAATACAAGTTCGGTTCCTACAAACTAGTTGGCTTTACTCCCCTCCCCAACTTCCTCCTCCCCTTCTTCATCCTCCTCCAGATCTTCCACAGACTCAGGGCTCTCGTCGCTGTAACCATGAGAGCTTACACCATCAAGAGGAAGCTCAGGATGTTTGGTCCTTACTTGATCCCGGCACCTCCTGAATCCCACTCGATAAGCTTTGGAAGTATCGATAACGAACTGGTTGGAGTCTTTATACTCCTTTACTGCAGGTTCGGGAAGCAGTAGCAGCAGCAGCAGCTTCTTTGGCAGGTAGTTCCTCCTTACGAAGGCGATCGACCTCTGCTTGCAGAGCCCGCTCGCGGACCTCGGCCTCGTGCAATTCGTTCTGAGCAAGCACATATTTCTCCCGGGCATCGAGTGTCTGCTGATACATCTCCGCAACCTTCTCCTCCTGGGCTAGAGCCATCGTTGCCAGCTGTGGAAGAATACAAAGTATGGAACAGTTAGCAAGACAATGTACAAGTCCAGAAGAATAAAGCCAGTTAAGTAGATACCTGGTACGAGGTATGGCGGATCTTCACTGAGAGAGCGTCAGGAAGGGTGCACTGGGCCTGCACAAAATCCTCAGCATGCACAGCCCGATGGAGAGCAAAGGCAGAACGGGTCGGCTCGTGAAAAATCGCTTCAATTTGAGCCTGCGGGGTCAGAGGAGGAGTAGCATGGACCTCGTCAGTAAGGGTGCCGGAATCACCTGTCGCAGGTGCATCCCTTTGAGAGGATTCTTCTTCGATCTCCCTTCTCTTCTCCCTACTCCTACTCACCCTTTGCTTCCTAGCTTCTCCCATAAGAGATTCATACTTGGTGAAGTCCATATCTGCAAGGATAAAAGAGAAAAATAGTAAGAATACCAACAGTAGAGACAATATATGAACATACACATATACATAATCAGGGGGAGGAATGACTTAAGGAAACGGGGCTGATCCCCCACTGCACGAGGACACGATCTTGGAGCAGCTCCTCATGAGGGATAATACCCTGTTCACCGAGGACAAGAAGTTCTTTTAGGATGGCCTGCTCTTCGGGGGAAAGTCTGGGGAGGAGATGGCGCACCCGAACTACAAAGGAAAAAAGGGTGAAAGGAGAAAAAATGAGTTAGACGGATAACTTGCTAGTAAGCCCTGCAAAAGAGGGTGGAAAAAAGATAGACAACGTTACCATCAAGAGGAGAAGACCAGATAAAAGAGCCCGTGTAATTCAACTCTCCCGAGGCAAAGAAGTAACGAGTCTTCCAGTTATGGATGGAAGAACTGCTTGGTGAGAAAAGTTTATAGCCTGGTAGAGAGTTGAAATAATATAGCTCCTTCTCCGCAAAATGAGATCGCATTTGGAAACAACTTCTGAAAAGAGGAACTGTAGACTGATGGCCCAAGAGGAGCATAAGCACGGCAAAACAGGTGAGTGAAAGATAAGAGTTCAGGACGAGTTGAGAAGGTGCTATGCGGTAAAAACGTAATACGTTAGAGACAAAAGAGGGAAAAGGAAGCCTAAGACCCAGATCTAGATAATCGGTATAGAGGCAGAGCTCCTCGGAGTTTTGGTCAAGAGCTAACTCGGAAGCGGATGACAACCTAACAGTAATATTCGATGGTATAGCAAAAAAATAACGAACATTCTACAGGTCGGACGAGGTGAGGTCACAACGAGCGCTCTGAACTGTAGTAGGAACCCTTAAAGGCTGTGAGGAAGACTCCATAGGGAAAACAAAGCCTGAACGAAACAATACCTATACCTAAGGATTAAACGAGCAAGCACCAACAAAAACAAAGAGGAAAAGATGCCAAGACAGATCAAGATAGTAAAATTTCACACACAAACAGTTAGGCCATCTTACAAGAAAAGATCAAACATACAAAGCTAACGCAAAAACAACGAAGAACATGAAGAACAACAAAAAAAAAATGCTATAGAGAGGGAAAGCGTACCTAGCACCAAATGGGGGACTTGGGGAATGAAAAAGAGAAGAGAAAGAAGGAGTCCTCTCAGAATGAAGACGAGTGCGGAATGAAAGAATCCACTGGCCTTTATAAAGAGAGGAGGGCACGAATCCCTGTGGCGGGAATCTCAAGAATTTCCATTTACAAAAAGGATTGCGTCTCGAGGAAGGAAAAGGGCACAGAAAATCTCTGACAAATGCACGGACGTGGCTTCCCAAGGACAAACGCTACCTTGAAAAGACCACATCGCCTTGGACACAACGTTAGACGGATGACCATAAATGAGAAGATTCCTCCAACCCACTTCCCAAGGTAGAACGCATTTAAAACCTGCTTTTATGTATCTCTTGTAGGATAGAAGCGTGCAACGACGCCTTGGAAAGGTGAAACAACCGAAAGATGAGCACGACTCATCAGGCAAATAGGCCGAACTGACGAGCATGACTCGTGAGGCCAGAACGGCACAGCAAAGGAGCACGGCTCAATAGACGAATCGGCCAAACTGACGAGCACGACTCATCAGGTGGATGGCCCAAATTGACGAGCACGACTCGTGAGGCCAAAACAACCCAACAGATGAGCACGACTCATCAGGTGGATGGCCCAAACTGACGAGGGCGACTCGTGAGGCCAAAACAACCTAATAGATGAGCACGACTCATCAGGTGGATGGCCCAAATTGACGAGCACGACTCGTGAGGTCAGAACAACTCAACAGATAAGCACGACTCAATAGACGCAAAGGCTCGAAATAACGAGCATGACTAATTCCCTTTATGGAGTTGGGCAACTCAGCCAATTTCCCTCAATGGGACAAGTCGGACTAATTCCCTTCATGAAGTCGGAGAGCTCAGCCAATTTCCCTCCAGGGGACAGATTGACAAATCCCCTTCATAAAGCAGGACGAACAGGTCGGTATATCTACTCTCAATGAGCAGTTCGAACAACTCGGCCAAGTTCCCTTCATGGTACAGGTCGGAAAAATTCCTTCCAAGGGACAGCTCGGTCAAATTCACTCCTTGCAACAGCTCGGCAAAATAGCTCGGCCCGAACTACTCCTCAAAGAGCTTGGCAAAACAGCTCGGCCTGAGCGATTCTTCAAAGAGCTCGGAAGAAACAGCTCGGCCCAAGCAACTCTTCAAAGAGCTCGGCAAAACAGCTCGGCAAAACAGCTCGGCCCAAGCAATTCTTCAAAGAGCTCGGACTAAACAGCTCGGCACAACTAGCTCGGAAAAATAGCTCGGCCCAAGCAATTCTTCAAAGAGCTCGTACAAAACAGCTCGGCACAACCAGTTCGGCAAAATAGCTCGGCCCAAGCAATTCTTCAAAGAGCTCGGACAAAACAGCTCGGCACAACCAGTTTGGCAAAATAGCTCAGCCCAAGCAATTCTTCAAAGAGCTCGGAAGAAACGCTCGGCAAAATAGCTCGGCCCAAGCACATCTTCAAAGAGCTCGAACAAAACAGCTTGACGAAACTGGTCGGCACAAACAGCTCGGCGAAAACAGTTCGGCACGAGGAACTAAGAAAAATAGCTCAGCCCTGGCAGCTTGGCATGAACAGCTCGGCATGAGCAGCTCTGCAAAACAGCTCGGTACGAGCTGCTCAACTATTCTGCAAAAAAAAAAAAAAAAAGGGGAAATACGATGGAGCGTTAAACCCTCTAAAGGGAAAGATGCAGACAAAACCATTATTCAAAATTCTATCCAGAAATTTGAAACCGAGGGGGGGACAACTGATATGCCCATAATAAATCACACTAATGAGGGCAGGTCAACTCCTATCTCGCACTTTCTCCGGGTCTGACATTTTGACGAGTGATTTGCTCCGACCTAATAAAGAGGAGGAGAGATCCATGCCAACCCCTTTAATAACCGAGTAATAGGCACATGCACTTATTGCTGGAGAGCAATTCACGCCCTCGTGCAATAAATCCAACCCAACTGGCGGTCAACTCAAACCCCTATAAGAAGGGATTTGGAGAAAAGGCAAAGGTAAGTGACTAAACACTATTCAACTGTTGCGTTCAGCCTCTTTAAAAGCATTCCTCTTACTTAGGCATCGGAGTGATCCCCCGGAGTACACCCTGGGTCCTCCAAGCCTTTTTTTTCTTCCTCTTTCAGGTCAACGAGAGTAGAAGGAGCATCCCTACTATTTTTACCCCGCAACAGTTTCTATTGTGGTGTGTGATTTATTATTATTGTTAGTTGGTTATTTTTATTCGTCATAGATTTAATTTTTGGGATAGATTTATCCGTTATACTAGTTATCTTATTACTTTTCCAACAACATATTCATGGATAGACCATTTAATTTTGCATATTTTTTGTTGTTCAAAATCATACGCATATATACTTGACAACATTGTATTTTACAATGGTGCTACTAGCTAACATTCATAATAATTTTACAAAGATGCATCCAAAAATTCAACATCATATTCCCTTGGTTGATTGATGATTGTATACAATCCAAAAAAGCATCGCTTTGAATTCATGATACAATTTTCCTTTCAATAATTTATTTAGATATTAATTAATTAAATTGAATGAACAAATTGAATAAGAAACAGTGAAAACAAATTACATATGTTTATAATTTATTTTTATTATATTTAATATATATATATTTTTATAATAATATATATATATTAGATAGTTCTTAATTCAATACATGAATGTCTATTTATGTATATAAAAGTGGCCTCCAAAATGCTAATGTTAATATTTGATAATTTAAAATTGAAGAAGCAACAAAAATTTTTCATACAAATAAATAAATAAATAATAGATTTAATGTAATAATATTTAATGAGATTTTTAAATTTAGACACATGAATTAATTGTAAATAATTATTTTAATATTATATTATTTATTTTCAAGATATAATTTAGTGATAAAATAAATTGTGAGGCCCTCCATACCAAAAAATGGATTTCCTGTGGCTGTGAGGGGTTGTGGCCGGAATCCATTCGAGTGTCTCTCCCTCCCACTCTCAGCGCTTCATCACACTCCTTCGTCCTCAGTCAGCAGCTTGCCTGCGGCAGCACCCGCAGAGGATTGTCAGATTAGGGATTCAGGGTATGTTTGAGATTTCTCTTCTTTCCTTCTTTAGTTGGTGCTGTTTCTTCTGCGAAAATCTTATGCTATAATACTTTTGATTTGGCTTGGCATGCGTTGGAATCTAATTGCGGCACTCAGTGCACAAGGCTCTCATGGAGTTTTGAGAGAGGATAGTTTAAGCAGCTGAAGTCCATATTGGATTACTTCCGCGACTTAAATCTGCGACCTACACATTTGAGGGCACCACCCTCCTCCCATGCACGGAGAATTTTTTTTATGGAGAATTCAATAAGAACAACCTTCTTTGCATTAGGTTCTTATGTTCTCCGTGCAAAGAATAAGAATCTCCTACTTCCTATTAACGTCAAATACTCATTATTAATTGCAAAAAAATTGTGTTTAATTGCAAAGGTTAGGAATCTTCCACTTCCACCCTTAAGCCATGCTTTCTGTATTCACTGAAGCGATATTTGAACAATCTATGTTTTACCAGTTTTATATTTTCTTATTGAATGAAATTGTTTTTCTTTTCTGATAAAAAGAAGATATATGAAGAGAGAGAGAGAGAGAGAGAGAGAGAGAGAGAGAAATTACATGTTAGATGAGGAATTGAGGTAGTGTTTGTGAGCATACATTTTGGCTTTTGGATTTGGATTTGGCTTTGTGTGGTTCAAATGAAATTCAATACAATTTTGTAATATTTTTTAATCAGTGCAGCTTTTTTTGAAGTAAATTGCAGAGATATGTTCAACTCTTTTGTGGAGTTAGACTCGAGAAGACCAGCCCTTGGCTGAGTATTTTGATCTGTATCGCTCTCTCTTTTGAGTTACGTTGGTTACTTTTTGTATGACGCAATGTCTGCCTTGGGGCATGTGTGGTTCAGAGTTGTCTGAAAATTTGAAAGGTATTTCTGTCTAACATAATGTTTCTACGAAGAAAATTTCACATAATACCAAATTAGGTGGAGCTAGACCATCTATTTAATTGTTTGTGGTTTTCAGGACCTACTAAACTAAACAAATTTGTTCTCAACTAAAACAAAATTTGAACTATAGTTTCGAAGGCTTGAACTAGGTCAAATTGTTGCCTCATGTATGTGATTCCTCCCCCCCCCCCCCCCTTCCCAAATATAAGATTAGCGGTTGTTTTTTGTTATATAATAACCTGTTCTACATGCTGGGAAAATAGAGAGAACATAGTGATAAGCTCAGTTGTGGAAGACTGTTTTCATTCTGTTTTCAGTTTTCCAAATGATTACAATTTACAAATATGCCACCTTGTATTCAAGTTTCAGCTTTTGTATAGAAAAGTTGAGAGTTTTTTTTTTTAATTGTTTTCTAGCTTCCTAATAAAAATGCTCAAAGCGTAGAAAACAAGGTGACATTTTTGCAATTATTTTGAAAAAAGAAAATATAAAATAAAAATTATTTTCCACGATTTGTTCCGGCTGTAAGTAGTTTTTCTTATATTTTCTAACTTTTCTATACAAATTTAGGAAAATTTTAGAACAATGTGGCATTTTTGTACTCATTTGATTTTGGAAAATGAAACTGTTTTCCACAACTGAACAAGCTCTCTTTGGTTGTTGTTGTTTTATTTTATTTTATTTTTTACATTTTAATATTGACAGACAATATTAGTAACAATGCAGATATCTCTCCAACTACAGCGCAGGGGGCATTATATCAAATCAAATAATTTATCCACATCTTAGTCGCGTGTTGGGTTTAATATCCATTACATGAAGGGTTGTTGAGTTTTTTGTGACAAAAAAATCTGCATGGGGAGTAAATAAGAAGGATATATTGCACATGACAAGACAGACCAATTTTAGCACTTCTCAACTGGTCAATTTGGTGTTGCTGATAGAGAACCAATCCTCATTGGCTTGTAGAATTCTTTTCCAACAAAATTGTCGCACCAAGTGTTGAAAAAAATACGCTTGATTGTTTGCATAGATTCTATGTTATTTGTTGCTTTATTTTACATTAAAATGAAAGTTCCCTAGAGATGATTTTAAGCCATAAATCCTGTTTCAGCTGCTATATATTTGACTTTTTTGTTATTTGCGTGTGCTTTTTTCATGATTTTAAGCCCGACAGAGTGAGCAGTTAATAATCTTGTCTGAGCTTGTTCAAAGTACCAATGCTTTTGTTGCAATTGAGCAGAAAAGGATTTTCTGCTTTATTTTACATTAAAATGATATTACATTTGTTATGAATTTGAGCCATATATCCTGTTTAAGCTGCTATTTATTTGACTTTTTAGGGTTATTTGTGCGTGCTTTTTTCATGAGTTTAAGCCCTGACACAAAACAGTTAATAATCTTGTTTGATTTTTTTCACGGAATACTAATGCTTTTGTTGCAATTGAGTGGAAAAGGAAACTGCTACATATATTTATCTGGTCACCCTTTAGAAAAAATCAATTGTGGTGATGAGCCATCTTTCTTTCTATTTAAGGGGCTTTGAGGGAAGAAAAAGGGCATCCTCGACCCACAAGGCTTCTCGCTTTGTAAGGGTAAGGGGAGTGTTGTTAGTGTGTTATGCAGCCTTACCCCTGCTAATCAGTTGTGGTGATTTCTGATTAGCCATCTTTCTTTCTATTTAAGAGGTCTTGAAAGCTGTACAAAATTCTTAAAATTTGAATGGTTTTGTTTTACTTGTTTTAGGTGTCTACCATGGCATAAAGTAAACAATAAGTAGAGCAGAGAAAGTTTGAACAAAGGAGGAGTTATGGCAGAAACTTCATTGTCTATATGCAATTCAAGTTTAATCCATGGTTCAAGAAAGCCGATGTCATGGTGCGCCAGCTTATTGCCAAGTTTTGAACATAAGACCCATGATCAACCCATTACTTTGAAAAGAAAACAAAGTTATCATGGTTGGAGAATAAAATGGTTATCTCATAGGTCTTTTGTGTTTGCTGTGACGAAAGGCTCTTCAAAGTCGAGCGACTCTGAAGAAACAATTCCCCAGTGGGCTAGACCGGATTCTGAAGCGCCCCCTCCTTGGGCTCAGGATGAAGACAAGGAGAAACCATTGCAGCAGAGTTTTGCAATCCCATTTTACGTTTATTTACTTGCCTCAGCAGTGACTGCAATTGCTGCAGTAAGCTCCTTTTTTTTTTCTTTAACCGTGTGACCCTTTTCTTCAACTTTCAAAGAATGCAAAAATAATGATCACTGCTAAATTTTTGAGGTCAGATTGGTTCTATCTTCGAGTACATCAACCAGAGGCCTGTTTTTGGGATTTTAAGCTCGGATAGCATTTTTTATGCGCCATTGTTGGGGTTTTTTGCATTTACCGGCATCCCTACCTCTGTGAGTAAATCTTTTCCTCACTTGGCAACATTCCTTTTTTGGTTCTTGAAGGTATCTGATGCCTTTCTAATTCTTTGAGGGTAGATAATGTATTGTATTCAAGGAGACATCCCTAAAAAAACTGCTGATTTGACCAAATCTTAATACCAGGATACTGAAAAGTAATTCCCATCCAGTTTTAACAAATAATTCTCGAAAAGTTATGGTTGTGCTATATCAACAAGTCATTCTTTCTATAAAGTATTCATTTTCAAGGCAATCTACTGTTTACTTATTTGAGGTCTAAATTTCAAATGCAGGCCTTCTTGTGGTTCAAATCCGTTCAAGCTGCTAACAAGGAAGCAGAGGAGCAGGATGAAAGGGATGGTTATCTTTAATGCTAACATGTAGCCGAAGCTGCCGTCTAGAATTATTTTGGCAAAGCCTTGTATTTTCTATCAATTGTGATCAAACGTGGAAAATACTGATGTCGATTTTTTATTTTGAAATCCCTCTTTTAGCTTTGTGTTAGGCTATCACCCGAGTCGGTGAATCTTGCATTGAATAAGTGATCCAACTGAAGACCCCAATCCTTAGTACATCCCTTCCACTAAATTTGGTAAATAGAATAAGCTTGGTTCTTTGCAGGTACTCTATTATATGCCAGTCTAATGCTGCACAAAATAGAGGTAAATCAAACATACAGCTCTCGAGGCATATGCGCTCTTTACTATGAAATGATTTGGATCCTCAATTCCTATCCAATCTTAACCATGTACTCCAAATTCTACAAGCCCTAGTTCCATCCCCTGCCTATTTGATCAGTGCAGAAGCTTGGCGGTAGTGAAATCTCTCGTGGAGTCTTTAATCACTACTCCCATGGTCTGTTCCCTAGAGATGGCGGCATCCTCTTCTATTAATCCCTCCAATTCTTTTCCCCTCTCATTTGAAGAGCCCCATTAGATTCTATCTTAATCCAAGAGTTGCTGAAATCTTCTTGGTGTAGGTTTAATTTGGGATGACATTCTTACTGTGTTAATTTGGAGAGCTATGCACTGAAATTTTCTGCTATCTAGTATTTACTGTGTTAATTTGGAGAGGAGTACCAACCTGTTTTTTATGGGACATTGGCTAAAACAGTTCAGGAAGACTCAGATTAATGTTGTTATAGTTGTCGTGGTCTGCTTTGCTGTTGTTTATAGCAGTGTTTGAGTTGTTTCAATTAAAAAATAAAAATATGCATGTGATGCTGCCGAATTAAAAATTGACTGAATGAACCTTCGATGTGATGTATGAATGGATTCAAGCTAAGCTCTTGAATAATCACTAGTGGGATTAATTTAATTTACATGCATGACCGTCTTAACGGGATTCAATAGTTATCCATAAGATCAGAATCTTCCTAAGTTCAAAAGAGGAAACTATATAAACACTATTTTCTATGTTTTTTTTTTTGAAGGAAAAAGAAAAAATTAACAAAGAGTTATATTATTATTATTATTATTATTATTATTATTATTAAACAAGACTTTTCCTGATTTTTGAAGACATTTTTATGGATTTTAAATGATTTTTGAACTATTTGCAATTAATAAAAAGAAGGGAAACAACAAAAGAATAATAGAAAATAAATAAATAAATAGAACAAAGCATGCACATTGAAACAGGCACATGCACGCGGGGAGTTTCTTCTTCCTCGTGTTCACGCTAGTGTTGCTGGACAACCCTAGTAGTCACACACCTCTCTTCAAACACCAGCAATTCACCTCTGTCATATACAATACTATGTGCCATTGTTGAGCAAGCAGTCGCCTGTATGTCATCCCTACCATCGCCTGATTACTATTGACCCTCTGCCAATTTTTTCCAGAGCTTCACTATAGTGCAAAGTGTTGAATGCCAATGCGCAGCGAAAACAATAAATCGAATCGGAACTAGCAATGTAAGAAACCAACGATGAATATACGAAAACAATCAACCACACAGAGAATAAAGGAAAGCAATATAATCAAAGATATAAGAATTTACGTGGTTCGACAATGTGCCTACGTCCACGGGAGCAGACAGCTGATTTTCACTATCAATTGTCAAAGCTTACATCAAGGGTTACAAAATATTGTTTTCATTTTAACTCTATTCATACAGAAGACTTAGACTATATCTAAAACACTCCTATAGCAATCCTCAAAGGAAAATCCTCCAAAATCTCCCAATCTACTGATCTCCCAATTCAAAATCCGTGTTTTGTGCACCATTGATGATTTAATATCGAGGCCTAATCCTGAAGACTAAAACAATCGATGGTTTCAGGCAAATCGTCGACGATTTAATATCGAGAGCAAATCGTCAATGCAACCGTCAACCTAACCATCTACGGTTTCTTCCTGCACCCTCCTTCCTTGTTCTTTGCTTCACCAAGCTTTTCTGGTGCACACGTTCCACTTAATATGAGCCGCATATCCAACAATCTCCAACTTGACAAATATTCACCACTTAGGAGAAATATGAAAGTATAACCCACTGCTCCACCTGGAATAGTAGATTAGGACCGTCTCTCATTTAGCACCTGGAGACGTTGATCAAGCCTAAGCAATGCTTGAACTTATCCGTTGTGACATGCTTTGTCAACATATCAGCTACATTCTCAGACATGTGAACCTTCTCAAGTAGAAGCTCACCTAAAGCAACCAATTCCCTAATCCTGTGAAACCGCACGTCAATGTACTTTGTCCTCGCATGATACACCTAGTTCTTTGCCAAATAGATGACACTCAAACTATCACACTACAGCCGAACTCCACCTTACTAGACACCCAACTCCTTGACCAATCCTGTAAGCTACAACGCTTCCTTGGTAGCCTCAGCCATTGTCATGTACTCCAATTCAGTAGTAGATAAAGCAACGAGTGACTACACAATAGACCTCCAACAAATAGGTCCTACCACAAGGGTGAATATGTACCTTGTGGTAAACCTCCTGTCATCTAAGTCTCTTGCGTAGTCAGCATCCACATATCCCACCACTGATGGATTACCTTGTTGTCTACTGAACATAATGTCATATCTAGTTATGTTGTTATGGTATCAGAGTTTCTAACGTGGTCGATGGTTGAGTATATGTGATTAATAATTATTATTTAATGTAAAAAAAATTTGTATGAAAATTCAAGGTGTCACAATTGTGCCCAATTTTTAATATTTAATCTTATTTCAAATATTTTGTGGATTTTTTTATTTTATTATTGCAGGAAAAATTTTGAAAATTAAACCCAAGATTAGAATGTACGCGTGTTGTGAGCATGAAGAAGTGTCATGTGCGCGAGTACTCGGAGTTTTCCTGGACATTTAAAGGATAGTTTTCGGAAGTTGGACCACGCACATGAAGGGAGCACATGTACGTGAGCCATGAGTGTTAAATATTAAGGGGACCACGTGTACTAGTCTACAAACCGTGAGCAAGAGGAGCCATGCGTGGAACCGTGAGAGCAGAGGACAAGAAGACCGCATGCATGCACATGAGGTAGCTGGGCCATGCACGTGAATCCGAGCCGTTTGTGAATGGGCTTCAAAGAATAGCTGTGTGGGCTGTGTGAGCACGGGGAGAAGCCGAATAGAGAAGGATAGGTGGGCCATGTGTGGAGTTTAATAGCTGGGCTGGACGGATGAGACATGCGCAGGCCTGGTGTGGAGATTAAAGGAGATAAGAAAAGAAAAGAAAAAATTAAAATGCCAGTTGTGGGCTGATGTGACGCAAGCATGCAGCCCATGCGTGAAGGGCAGCCGGCATGGGGGAATAACATGCTAGGGAGAGGATATTAATAGGCTTTTAATAGGTTTTTTTTTTTAGGGGAGTTCTTTAGGTTTTCTTGAGGCTTTTCTTTTAGGTAGCATCAACTTTAGAGAGTAGGTTTGGAAGCCATTTTTTTTTCCTTAGGTGTGACTTGTTCTCTCTCTCTCTCTCTCTCTCCTTGGCATTTTAAATACTCTTTAAGTTATTGTCAGTGTTAGTTTAGTTTTGTTTTACTTAAGGTTTATTGGATTTTGAATACTTGATTAAAGTTCTATTTTTTTTTTTTGAGTCATTGTTGGGCTTCTCTCTCTCTCTCTCTCTCTCTCTCTCTCTCTCTCTCTCTCTCTCTCTCTCTCTCTCTCTCTCTTTTCTTTTAAATAATTGTTTAAGTTAATCTTGCCTACTTGAGTTGTGTTTTAATTTAAGTCTTGAAATTTTTAATTTCTATTTGGTTATTATTAAAGTTCAGATTTAGTTCGTGTTTTGTTAAGTTCTTGATTGTGGTGTTAAAATTTTAGTTTTGATTGTGTTAGTGGTTGATTGAAGATTTTTAAGATAGAATGCTTCAATTATGTGATAAAGTTTTCATTTTTTTAGGCGTTGTCTGAAATTTCATATGTAGGATTTATTTATTATCTAAATAGGATTTAATTATTGTCATTCGTTTCTTGTTATTTTATGTGTATTAAGTTCTTATTTTATGTTTTAATTTTAGGTTTATAAATTAAATTTCACGTTGTTTTAATTTCATCACAAAATCTCAAACATCCCAGGAAACCGAATTTGAACTGTATTTAGTAAACTTTTTTTTTTTTCTTATTTTCTTTTGGGATTACACAAATTTTAGAACTAAACTGCATTTCCTGAGAAAACAATCTAACCCTTGAGCTAATTATTGTACGATTGAACTCCTATATTTGGGATAGCTTCCAAACTACTCATTTTCAAAGTGAGTCACCTCCAAATGAGGACTAAATACGGATTGCGCAGCACTCGTTAAAAGCTCTGCTCCAACTGAATTAATCAAAGATTACATATTCAAGTTCACAAGTATCACATAAATCTTTTTAACCACATGATAGTCATGAAAGTATTATTAAAGAAAATCACAATTCACAAAGATAAGAGGAATTCATATTGAAAGTATTCATAAATGAGCAAAGTACATCACTATCCATTATAATAAAATACAGCAATGAAAAGAATCACTTATTTTATTCTATTAAGAGAGTGTTAAAAGTAAGAAACTCTAGATTATAATTAAAACTATACGAGGGACCATCCTTTTATAGGTGAAGGAGGCAAACTACAAGGGTAACTTTGGAAGATATGCTAACATCCCCCTTAAACTCAAGGTGGTATTGAAGATGTCAATTGGAGTTTGCATACTAAAGCAGGATAGCGACTAGGTGGATGAGCCTTTGTGAAGATATTAGCCAACTGATTAGCCGAAGGAACTAACAGGAGGCAAAGTTTCCCTTCTTGAAGATAATGATGCACGAAATGATAGTCGATCTCGATGTGTTTGGTGCGTTCTGAAAGACATCGTTGTGAGCGATCTAGACAGCACAATGATTGTCACAGTAAAGAGAAGTGCTCGAGGGGGCTGAGGAACACCCATATCTTGGAGAAGCCAATGAAGTCAAAGAAGCTTAGAAATAGTATCAGCAAGAGCCTGATACTCAGCCTCAGTGCTAGAGCGAGCAATAACAGTTTGCTTTTTGCTCTGCCAAGAGATAAGAGAGTCACCAAGTAGAAAAAGAAAACCAGTGGAAGACCGACGATCAGTAGGGTCCCCTGCCCAACCAACATCTGAATAAACCTGCAACATCGAGGATGAGTGAGAGGGAAAAAAAGCCCATGAAATAATGTTCCCTTCACATATCGTAAGATGTGAAGAACAGCTACATAGTGAACGGAAGGAGGAGCCGACATAAACTGGGTAACAAGGTGCACTGCATAGGCAATGTATGGTCTAGTGGCTGTGAGATAAATCAAACTCCCAACAAGTTGTCGGGTAATGAGTGGCATCGGGAAGGAGCTCTCCATCAGTGGGACGGAGTTTGATGTTGGGCTCCAGCGGACTATCAGTTATCTTACAATCTGTGAGACCAGCACGTATGAGAAGAGCATAAGCATATTTGGCTTGAGTCAAAGAGTAGCCATCAGAGGTAGGAGACACTTCTAAGCCGCAGAAGTAGCGAAGAGAACTGAGGTCTTTCATCTCAAACTGTTAACACACAAATTGCTTAAGCTCATGAATATCAGAAGTATCATCACCAGTAATGATCATATCATCAACATAAAGTAATAAAATAGTGATGCTAGTAGCAGTGTGACAGGTAAAAAGGGCTAAATCATAGGGGCTAGAAACAAACCCAAGCTATGCAATAGTGGAGCTGAACTTGGCAAACCAAGCACGGGGAGCTTGCTTAAGCCCATATAAAGCACGACGGAGATGACAGACCTTACCAGGAGGATGAGGATACCTTGGAGGGGGCTGCATATATACCTCCTTAGCCAAATCACCATGTAAGAAGGCATTCTTGACATCCATCTGAAATAAAGGCCATTGTCGAGCAGAGGCAACAACCAAAAGTGAGCGAACGAAGGTAATACGAGCAACAGGGGAAAATGTCTCCTCATAATCAATGTCATATTCCTAAGTAAAGCCCTTTGCCACTAAACAAGCTTTATGTCTTACTTCAGAATCATCAGAGTTCGTTTTCCATTTATACACACATTTGTTGCCAACTATAGTTTTTCGAGGAGGACAGATCCTAAGTATAAGTTTTGTGAAGTGCGTCAAGTTCTTCAGACATAGCTTGCTACCAAACAGGAGCAAAACAAGCTTTGCGATAATTTCGAGGCTCGTGAAGGGAGTCAAGAGTAGAAAAATAGTGATAATCACTAAGATACGTAGGAGGTGCCCTTATCAAACTAGAACGACAGACATCCAAAGCAGAGGACTCAAGTGGAGTGGATGCGACGACATGATCATCAGATGATCCAGGTTCGGGAGAGGCAGACACGGAGTGACCACCTGATGAGCTATCATGACCTGCATTAGAGGAAAAATTGGGAGAGGGATTTATGGCAGGGTTAGTGAAAATGGGAGAGTATAAGGGACAATCAGAAGAAAATGGAGAGATACTAGTCAACATTTTGTGTTCCCAAAACTGAACATGCCAAAAGACTCGAAGATGCTTGGCTATGGGGTTGTAGCACCGATAACCCTTGTGTTCAATGCCATAACCAAGAAAGCAACAGAGACGAGAGCGAGGTTCCAGTTTTGTATATTCATGAGGTGGGAGCAAAACAAAGCAAGTACAACCAAATATTTTGAGAAGAGAATAATCAGGTATCTTTCCATATAGAGCCTCATATGGAGATTTATTGATAATAGTAGGGGTTAGAACCCGATTAATAGTGTAAATAGCGATAAGAGCAGCTTCACCCCAAAAGGATTCTGGGAGGGAGCGAGAAGTGTCAAGAATGTGGCGATGCTTACGTTCTGCACAACCATTCTATTGGGAGGTGGATGGACAGGATTGATGGGATAAGGTGCCAGCCTCGTGAAGTTCTTCAATGAAAGGGGTAAACAAATTGAGTTTTAATCATCTGCTTAAAGTCACGAAAAACATTAAGTAATCTAGTGCGATCATGCAAAAGATAAATCCATGTATACCGAGAGTAATCATCGATAAAAATAAAAAAATAACGAGACCCGTCCTTAGTAAGGACAGGAGCAGGTCCCCAAATATCAGAATGAACCAAATCAAAAGGTGCAGAAGACAAAGAATTAGTTTCATTAAAAGGTAAAACTTTTTTGTTTCCCAAGTTGACAAGACATAAAATCAAAAGGTTCAAACTTAACATTTCCTAAACAACCACTAGAAGCTAAAGATTGAACATGAGGCAAAGAGGTATGACCAAGACGAGAATGCCAAACACGAGAAGACACTGCGGTAGAAAGAGACGGAAGAGAACACGAACGAGGCAAATGCAGAGATGTGAGCTTAAAAAGGAGACCAACTTTACACCCAGTCCCAACAAGCTGGCCCGTCTTTGGATCCTACACATCACCACCTTTGTGAGAAAAAGGTTAAAATCCAACAACTTTCAATAAGTTGACCAATAGAAAGAAGATTGAGAGACAAGTTAGGAACAACATATGTGTCAGGTACAGAAAAAGTAGGAGTAGAAACATAACCAAGATGACTAGCAGACATATGTGAACCATCAGCAGTATAAATTAAGGGAACAGGATTTAAAGACTGCTTATGTGTCACTAAAGAGGAATCAGAGGTCATATGATTGCAATAGGAAAAATCAATAAATCAAGGTGTAAAGGTACTTGTAGAGACTGATGAGGCAGTAGAAGTGTAGGATAGAACCTGGGTGATAATTGCCTCAAGGTTAGTTGCAAAAAGAGATGACAAAGGAGGTGCAGAAGATGAAGCAGAAACTGAGGAGCTGGTGGAAATAGCAACAGCAGGCTTGGAAGAGGAAGATGCCTTAGCCTTGAAAGCATCCCTAGCATCTTTGGCCTTCTTCTTAGGATAATAGGAAATACGGTGACTGTCTTCCTTACAATAGTGGCACTGGCCATTGAAACGACACTGTCTAGAAGAAGCAACAACTGTAGCAGAAGTAGCCGGAGTAGAGGAGCTAGACGAAGCAGTAGCCAAGACCATATCAGTAGAATGAACCTGACGAGTTTGTTGTATTGTCTCCTAAAAAATGAGCTCTGTAAGAGCAACCTCAAGTGTAGGAAGAGGAGATCGATGTAACAAAGAAGTTCGAGTATTCTCAAATTCATCCCACATATGCATCACAAAGCATATGAACTAACGACGATCCCGAAATGCAGCAAAAAGCTTAATCAACTGTTCATCAGAAAAAGCAAGGTCAGCTTGAGAAAGCTGATCCCAAATGCCACTAACCTGAGCATGAAACTTGGGAATAGACTGTCTAGGTTCCTGACGCATCAGAGAAAGCCTAGTTTCCAATTGAAACTTGAGAGTAACATCACTGCCACAATTGCATCATTTTGCCAAAAAATCCCAAGCAAGTTTGGCATTACGAAACTTAGGAAGTAGACTCTGAATAATAGGAACTGATGTGTTAATAAACTAGGAAAGGATCTTATAGTGAGTACTTTCTCATTCATCAAGAGCCTCATCAAACTCTTCTATGGATTGCGTGACAGTTTTTGTGGGTTTTGGTTTTGTTCCAGTGACAAAATGCCATAATCGCCGACCAATAAAAAAAACTTACGTTTGTTGAGCCCAAGCATTGTAGTTGGAGTCATTCAAAATAATCTCCATAAGGCAAGCAACAGCAGTTAAAGACGCTATTAAAAAAATGGATAAGACTAATCGATGTAGAGCAAAGAGCAATTTAACAAGATCGGAGAGATGAATTTGGGAGATAAGAGCACTCTGGGAGACAAGTCTGAAAGATACCAAGCCGAAAAACTGGTGCTTCGTCAGAGAAAGAATGCTACCAAAGAGAGACGAATACGGAACTAATAGGTGAGGCGGCTTGCTGCGGAGAGCTATCTATACCCTACACTTGGTGGTCATGTAGAAAAAAAAAATGCAAGGACAATATTTAAAATTTTGAATCACAGTAAAAAAAAAAAAAAAGGGTGTGCTTCTCTGGTTCCGGTTGGGTTTCTGTGGCTCACAATTGGAGTGGACACTGGTTCTTCAACCCGCCGGCCGTGCAGAGGCACCACCAGATGTTGCAGCAGCGTAACCGCTACTGCTACTGCCAGAGAGACAAAGCCGACAAGACGACGCTAATAGACAATAGAAATAGAGTGGTAGAGCAGAGCACCAGAGAATCAAGAACTCTGGAGAATCAAGAACGTCACCAGAGAATCAAGAAGGACGCCGTCGAAAAATCAAGAAGGCCACGAGACCGAGAGTTGCAGCAGTAGAGTCCATAAGACGTCTGAGAACTGAGACGACCCTAGAGATTGCGAGAGCTGAGGGGGGCTGCCACTGAGAACCGAGCACGAACAGATGCTGGAGAAGGAGGAACAGAGGCGAGCCACGATCAGTTTCAGAAAGACTGAGATGGTGACGAACTGAGGGATGATGCTGAGAATTGGGATTTCCCTGGAGCGTTGAACGAACTGCCAGAGAAGAACTGAGAACTGAGACAACGAGCTAAGAGAAGACTACGTGCATGCGAGAGCTGCGACAATAACACGCCAAGAAAAAAAAATGGTAGCACCGAGAATCCGAGAGAACACCGAGAGTTAGCTAGAAAATTGACGAGGGTACTGTTGCTGTTGCCGAAAATAGGTAGAAGGAGGGCTTGAGCGGACGGCAGCGGCGGCAAAGAAAAAAAAAAGGGTTAAAAAACCCTTGATCTGATACCATGTTAAAAGTAAGAAACTCTATATTATAATTAAAACTGTATAAGAGGCATCCTTTTATAGGTGAAGAAGGCAGACTCCATGTATGACTTTGGAAGATATGCAACAATACATCATCAACATAAAGAAATTGATTGCCTAAATCCACATAAGAAGTCAACATCTCCTCCCATTTGCCCATTTACATTGTCAGTAGCGTTTGCGTGGATTACTTCCTGCCGTTTGCGTGAAAAATGATTAAGAAACGGTCACTGCTATGAGGAACCTTAACTGCAACCGCGTTCGCTGGATTACTTCCTGCCTTTCGAGTGAAAGAAGAATCAGAAACGGCAGATATGTTAGGGATCATTTAATTCGTACAGCTATATATAAGAAAAATAGACAGAATATGGCCAAGGAATTAATGAAAAATCCATGCAATTAATTGATGGAAATCAACCCAACAATTGGCGTATCTAAGCAAACTTGCCTTTCATAATTAGCAGTATTTCTTCTTATCACCAGGAAATAACATATTAATAATAACAACAATAATTAAGGACGACCTTTGTTCTTCCCATTTAAAGTAAGACCTTTGTTCTTCCCACATAACATGTATATATGTCTCAACTCATCTCCAACATGCATTATATGTGTCCCAATTGTATCCACCTAAATATATCCTCATCCATCTCTCTAGACAATGTTGATGGCGGCTGCTATGACGGCGTCGTATCGTTCTCTTTGCCGCGCTGCGCTTGCAGTTTCAGTAGCAGCGCTTTTGATCTTGGTGAGCTCTACCACGTCTCCAGTAGAAGCCAGTAACAGATCAGGGAGGGATGGGTTCAGCATAGACCTCATCTCCCGAGACTCACCTCGCTCCCCCTTCTACAACCCCTCAGAAACTCATTTCGGGCGCCTCCGCAACGCCCTGCGACGCTCCATTAATCGCGCCAATCGCTTTACCGTCGCAGCTTCATCACGGGAGGCAGCCACCAGCGGCGGGCTTACCCAGGTCACCGTCAACAACGGAGAATACCTCCTGAACATATCCATCGGGACTCCGCCCACCGAGATCCTCGGCATCGCCGACACCGGCAGCGACCTCATCTGGACGCAGTGCACCCCGTGCAGCACCTGCTACAAGCAAAATGCCCCGCTGTTCAACCCCAGGAGATCCTCCACATACACTCCATTGGCCTGCAGTTCCGACGCCTGCACTTCCTTCGACGAGGCCCAGTGCAGCTCCAGCCAGTGCCAGTACCGCGTGCAATACGGAGACCGTTCGTACTCCGTGGGCATTCTTTCCACCGACACCGTCACCTTGGGTACCACCGCCGGCCAACCCGTTTTCCTCCCCAGGACGATATTCGGGTGCGGGTACGACAACGACGGTACCTTCAACGAGAATGGGTCGGGAATCATCGGCCTGGGAGGCGGCTCCTACTCGGCCATTTCCCAAATGGATTCTCTCATCGGCGGTAAGTTCTCCTACTGCTTTCTGCCCATTGGGACAACGGGTTCCAGCAAGATGAGCTTCGGCGCAGAGGCTGGCGTGACCGGCGCCGGGGCGGTTTCTACACCCATGGTATCGAAATCATCGAGCACATTCTATTACCTAACGTTGGAAGCCATTAGCGTGGGAGGCCAAAGGGTGGAGTACTTTGGGGGCAGTAGCAGTAATTCCAGCAAAGCCGTGGCAGAAGGGAACATTATCATAGACTCCGGCACCACTGAGACGATTCTGCCGGTGGATTTTTACCAGGAGTTGGAAAAGGCGGTGACAGCGGTGATTAATTTAGAACGGGTGCAAGACACGGAGCAAGTGCTGCCTCTTTGCTACCGCACTCGGAGGAACATCTACGCTCCGGTCATCAAGGCGCATTTCACCGGCGCCGACGTGAACTTGAACCCATTGAACACTTTTGTGAGAACGGCGGATGATATTGTGTGCTTCGCTTTCACCTCCAGTCCTACCATTGCCATCTACGGCAACTTGGCCCAGATGAACTTCTTGGTGGGGTATGACCTTAATGCGAGGACTGTGTCCTTCAAACCCACCGACTGCTCCACTTTGTAATTCATTCGGGCGGATGTACGTAATTCCCCCCGGCTAGGGAGGAGACGTCTACTTATCTATTTTAATTTGAAAATTTGGAAAATATTGGATATATATATATATATATATATATATATATATATATATATATATATAAGTATTCACCCCTTTAACTTCTATTGATTAATTAAGAAGCCTGAACCTAGACACAATTGAATAGTAAGCATCTTCCATCACTTTGGTAAGAGGCCCTAGGCTCTTGGGTACCTGTAAAAAAAAAAAAGAAAAAAAAAAAAAAGAGTATATATGTGTACGGTTGAGACATCTTAATTAATCATAAAAGTTTATACAAAACAATCATTTATTTGGTAACATCATTGTTACCAGACACCTAGCCAGCAAGCTACTTTTTTTTTTTTTAGCATTAGAATCATTCCTTAATTAACAATTTAATCCACCAATTTCCATTCCTTACAAAGGAGGTTTTTCCCACTTTGATCACTCATCCATACATGCCCCCATTGCATTAACTCAGTAATATTAGACTCAATTCTGGGGACATATTGTCTGTTTTAACCCACTGGCCTCACGAATTTATTTTATGAAAAGCATCTCACATAATTGGAGCTCAAATCAACCTTATAAGCCCGAGATCTCATTAGTACATATCCAATGTGGGATCATGACAGACCCTCCCATCCAATCTATGTTTTCTTCATCAAAGTGGCTTACACCTCTGTGTAGGATCCACCCACATGATAATACTCATAAGGTGGCTCTAATATCAAATATAATGGAGATCTCGAATTTATAAGATTAATTTGGACTCCAACTATGTGAGGCGCCTTTTATATGACAAATCTATGAGGTCAGTGGGCCAAAGTAGACAATACCTTATAGGAGTTGGGCCCTAGACTATTACATTTAGTATCAGAACCACCCTAAAGGTACTATCATGTTGGTGAATCCTTCACAAAGGTATAATTCATTCTAACGAGGACGTCAGAAATCAAACAAGAGAGAATGCCACGATCCCACATCAAGTGCATACTAAGGAAATTTTGGGCTTATAAGGATGGTTTGGACTCCAACTAGGTAAGACGCTTTTTATAGGACAAACTTGTAGGGTTAGTGGGTCAAAGCGGGCAATATCTCACCGGTATTGGGCCTCAGTCCATTACAAATGATCATTTAATGCCTTACAAGCTTCCATCATAGGATGATGAGGATGAGAAGGATACCCGAGCATGGGTGCAATGTGGCAAGTGAACGCATTGGGGAAGCGGGCGAAAGCACTAAAATTTACATAGGAGAAAGGGTTATGTTTGTGGATTTGAGGATTTGCTATGATTGATACCGGGGCTACCTATAATTTTGTTTCACATGTAGAGGCAAGGAAACTAAACTTATCGTTGTAGAAGGATTTAGGACATATGGTGAACTTGGTAGCCTAGCCAACTCTAAGTGTAGTGATCCTAAAAAAAATTAATTAATTAATTACTTAATTAATAAGTATTAATTAAATAATGTAATATAATATTATTATTTATATATATGAAATGGATGGATCAGGAAGTTTCCTGATCCATTCCAATTGAAATTTCAAAGCCCCCTTAAAGGTCGTACTTTATCTCACCAATCTCTCTCTCTCTCTCTCTCTCTCTCTCTCTCTCTCTCTCTCTCTCTCTCTCTCTCTCAATTTCTCTACCATTTCTCAGCCCAATTGAAGAACGGACATCATTCCCAGGTCTCAGCTCCGCTCTTCAATGATTTAACCAGAGAAATTTTATCATCTGCACACCGTAGGCACCACTCCAAGGTTAGGGTAAGTGGAATAGATTATGTCAGGTTCTTATTTTAAAAATATAAATGAATAAATTTTAGTATATGATTATGGGGATATTATTTCAGTTTTTATTTTAAAATTTAGCCTATTAAATTTGAGTATATGATTATGGGGATATTATGTCGGTTTTTATTTCAAAATTTAACTGATTAAATTAGAGTATATGATTATGGCGATATTATGTCAACTTTGATTTAAATACATTTGAGTTAAATTATACTGAGGGGATTTGATTACAAAATTTCACGGGCAAGCTATGGAATTTTAATTATTATATAAATTGTGTGGAATGAGTTATTTTATTGCATAATTGAGCAAATTTGGAATTTTATGGTATTATATTTATTACATGATTTATGGCAAATATTGAGGCAATTTTATTGCAACTTGTTTGTTGAGAAAATGATGAAATTATGATACTATTTTATAGCATAAATTGCAATTATATGTTTTGAGAACCTTGATGGACCGGATGTGGTGGATGTTCGGTACCGTAACTACGGAGGAATATTAGTGTAGCCACACTGTTGTGGAAGTGTTAGCGGTGGATAGTCAGTTTGGCTTGAGTAGGGTTGTATCCACCTATTTCCGGACCAGGTTGTGGTAGGCAATCTGATCTTACAGACATAAACTTTTGACTTAACTTTGGTCAGCCAACCAATACTCAGTCTAGTTTTCGAACCACACAACCTGTCATGGGGGTTAAACATGACATGCATAAGCCAGAAGTTGTTCTTTTATGCATATTTGTGTATTTATGTGACTTTGGCCATTAAATAGACTTATATATTGTTTTGGAGAAAGGTTCGTGTATTTATTTAAATTTGTGTTTCAAAGTTTATAAATACAATTTCCAATATAGTAAAGTTATTTAAAATTATTATTAAATTATTTCTACACTAAAGCTAATTTTAGCCACATACTGATAATAATCTAGCCCTTATTTACTGAGAGGTGTCTCACTCCAATAATTAATTCATATGTCAAGACGTACCAGAAATCAGGCCTAACGAGCTTCTGGGTGGGGTTAGAAATTATAGTTTAGAGTAAGTGTTTGTGTAATGTCATATAAATATATTTTCATGTTTCACATGATGTAAATATTGTTACTTGGAGTTACCCATATAAATTTGGTGGTTTAGTACTTTGGTATGATATTTGAGGTTTTAGATTGCTTCTTCTACTTGCATTAAAATATATTTATGGAAAGTGGCACCCTAAACCCTACTGAGTTCGGGGCATCAAAAATGTGGTATTAGAGCTATAGGAACACATCCGATAAAATTTCAGGTCGTTACAGTTGTGGTATCAAAACCTAAGAGATAGGTTTTGTAGACTTTAGTGAATAATTTTACCAGAGTATAGGTATAAATTATGATGAGGGTAGGAATGGGTAAGTTAGTATATTTTTAGCCTATTATTGGATATGTCGTAATTTATGATTCTAAATTAATTTTTGTCTTTTCTTCAGAACGGACCCCAGAGATAACAACATGAATGTTGGAGGAAGTAGTAATACGAGACTCGGTGTAACCACAGATAAATTAGCATTCAATGGTTGAGCTTCCACCCCACACATTTTAACATACTCTATAGATATAAAAGATTGTGTTGCTCTAGAATCAAATAATACTACTACTTTCTTTGAAAATATAAAAATATTACTTGTCACCACATCACCGGCATTTTCTAGCATCTCCTGGAGTAAGAGAATAAACGCACGCCTGGGCAGTGTTTCTCTGATAGTTGCCTCGGGGTGCCTGATTGTTTCGCTGGTATTGATTAGGAGTGGGTGCATTATTCAACAACACGTGACAGTCTCGTGCAATGTGGTCGAGTCTACCGCATCAATAATAGATAATTCTTCTAACCCGGCATTTACCCCAGTGCCTGTTATTGCATTTAGGACAAAGGGGGCACGGTGGATTGTCCTGATAAGCTCGATTCCGCACTACTTGCCTTGGGCCCACATTATTATTGCTTCTCTTACAAGGATCTTGACTAGCGCCTGAGTTAAAAGCTGGAGGAACGGACCTCTTTCTCTGGTTCAATATCTCTGCACTCCTCTGTAGACTTTTTTCTATAACTGCTATTTTATCCACCAACTCAAAAAAGTTTTGAACTTGAAACACCACCACTTGCTCATAGATCCTCAGACTCAAACCTTTCTCAAATCCTTGAGCCTTCTTTGATTCATCTGGAACTAGATACTGGGTGAATCGAGACAACTCAATAAACTTGGCCTCATATTGTTGAACGGTCAAGTTCCCCAAGGTTAAATTTATGAACTCCTCTGGTTTGGCATCTCTAATGGAAGCATGTGAAGCCTCGATTTCTAGACCTTTTCTTTTTTTCAATAAATAATACTCAAACGTCAGCCACGTTAGAATCTCTGATGCCATTTAAACATAATCCGACTTGAAATAAGTACCAGGTAATCAGTCAAACTTATATAACAACCCTAACAGCGGAAGTCAATAATTACAAACCATCTAGAACAAAAATACCCAGAATAATATACGTCCATATATATATATATATATATATATATATAGGTCTACACATTTTCAAAACAACAAAACACCCTAGAGGTAACATACATCCCTAGCTAAAAACACTCACTCTGTTTGTCAAGGTACCAGCTCCCCTCTAACTCGGAGCTCTATCTCTCAATCTGTCACGATTCCCTAAAATATTTAGATATTTGGATAAGACACATCTTAGTAAGACAAAATAAATTATTCACTGTGTGTGGTAGTAAGAGTTTCGTTATATCATAATATTCTCATTTCAGTGATAATACCATCTGAGGAAAAATATACCATTTATACTCATAATCATATAGATCTAAAACATAAGCTTTTATAAGCTTTAATTCCATTTTTCAACTCATTCACAAGCAACCCATATTTATCAATGAAAGTTCCCAAGGATAGGGGAGATCACACGTGTAACACCTCGACCCTCTAGGTGGGCCCAAAGTGCTACTATTCATACATAACCTACATATATCTAATAACATACATAAATTACCCGCCCTAAACAAGGACATACAGGTGTATCATACTGATCTGTATTCTTATGCATAGCAGAAAACATAAACATTCATATATCTTCTAATAGACTTATCAGAGTTTATAACTGTATCTTACATACTTCCATACATACTCAAAACATAATATGTCCTTACATTCCCAAAAGACATTCTGAACCAAGTCTAGTACATATACAAAACTTATGTAAACTAATGACAAACTATGCTCCAAGTCCCTCTAGAAGACTAGGATCGGTTTCCTACAGAACCTGAAACAAAGGTTGTATGTTGGGGTGAGACACTTCTCAGTAAGGTGGATAATATTATATCAGTGTGTGACAACATGAGTTTATTTCAGTAGAAGTAGTTAAACATTTAAAACATTCTAAATCCTGTGATATAGGATATATATATATATATATATATATATATATATATATATATCTCGCAATAGATAATTCAGCATCATTACAATCGAGAGTTCTCGAGGTTAGGGTAGGGTACATGCACATACACTGTACAGTCCCTCCGCTCAGTACGCAACCCTGTGACTTTGCCCATTTTTTTAAAAAATCATGTACATGTATATGGAACTCAACCCAGCCTTGAAACATGAAACTACGCCATTTACTTCCCCCATGGCACAGGTTGTGCCTCATAAAGCCCTGATCTAGACTTGGTTATTATAGGCTTGTCAGGCATCCTATTCTCCAGTCCGATTTGGCCATCACCACCCTAGTCTGTGATCAACCAGCGGCCCTTCATACCAAACTGACTACTAGATACCTACACTCCAATCTAGCATGTGGTTGCACTATATCTCTTTCTGCTTTAGCAACGGTATTATGCTTACTGATAATAAGCTTTTTAAGGCTCTCTAATAATAATAAGCTTTTTAAGGCTTTCTTAGTAACAAGCTATCCAAGGTAGTTCCAACATCATATATACAATTTATAATAAAAGCATATTAACTTGTTTTCATGTCATAAATCATCTATGCAATTTCAATATCTTTCACAATATCATTTATTCATTCTTTCATACTTTCATTCTTTTATTCATTTTTCCTTTCATACATTCATTTTTTATGTGGTATAAACTGGCACACACCCTCTCAGTTTAACCCTTACATACATAGTGCTCAGTATCTAACCGACATCTCTTTTTTGCATTTCCTGATAATCATTTGGAACTCCAGTTCCCATATTTCATTAACATACTTTTCATTTTAGTATATACCATTTCATATCACATGCCACACTCATTTGGTCAAAATATGTTATTCATAGTATATGGCTCATAAAGTATCATTTAATATGGAAAACAAGGATTTCAAGCATCTTCTACTTAAGTTTAAAGCAAATAAAAAAGTTTTGAGAAGTTTGGAGATCATACGTCAAAACCCTAGTTTTTACCAAAACCGTAAAACCGACAATTTTACCCGGTAGAATTTTCCAAATGAACAGTCATATCATACATATAAACATAAGCTACAGTTCTACTAGTTTAGTTTTCTAAAATAATTAATGTAAATAGATCCCCTTACTTTTATCCTGAAAACAACCCGAGAAGCTCGAAAATCCAACCTTAGCTTTTCCCCAAAATCTAGAATCTGGTCTGCTAGACTAATAGATATTTGCTCCCTGATCGTCGTGGTATCTTCCGATCATTGAAACGGCCAACAAACGAAGAACAATTAGAGAGTGAGAGAGAGAGAGAGAGTGATATTTTTGCTTTCTTAATGAAGAAGCAAACCAAATATCCTATTTATAGATCCTTGACCCGGTCTAACTCGTCGACGAATTGGTCCTTCATCAACGAATCACAAAAGGCTCTTCGTTGATGAACTTTTTCCCTCATCGACAAACCCTAGTCTGATATTTTCTCTATGTAGGTCAGGATCTCTTCATCGATAGGGCTCTGAATTTCATTGACAAAGCATAGAAGAGCCTTTATTGACGAGAACCTGGACTTCGTTGACGAAGCCTCCAAAAATCCACTTTTTATCCTTTTCTTATTTTATGGATTTAAGTCTCTACAATCTCCTCTCCTTATAAGAATTTCGTCCTCAAAATTTGCTAACTGTTACCAAGCATACTCTAATCTTACAACTCAGCTTATAGAAGAGTCGGAAGCCACCTACATAGCGATTCTGACCCAAGTTTATTATCTGCCCTCACTTATGGCGGAGGAGTACCGTGGTTACATCATAATGTCCTAGGAGATTACAAAATTCATACAAAACTCTCTCGGAGACTATTCATACTATAAACCTGCACAACCTACTCTACTAAACCTACATACGTGCTTACTTAAATCCCATTCTACTTACCTATCTAGTATTAACCATCTCTGAATAACTGAGGATACTTCTAACGTAACTTTGCCTCTAACTCCCACGAAGCTTCCTCTATTGTGTGATTACGCCATAATACTTTCACTAATGGTATCTCCATAGTGCGTAGCTTCTGTACCTTCTGATCTAGAATCTGAATGGATACCTCCTCGTATGCTAAGGCATCACCGATCTCCAGAAGTTCAAAACTTAGCACGTGCAAAGGGTCTGACAAGTACTTCCTCAACACTGATACATGAAACACGTCATGAACTCTGGATAGCGCTGGAGGTAACGCCACTCGATAAGTAACTGAACCTATCCTTTTCAAGATCTCAAATGGCCTAATATACCGAGGGCTTAACTCCCTCTTCTTCCCAAACCTCATTACTCCCTTCATTAGAGCGATCTTTAGGAATATCATATCTCATACCTCAAACTCTAGCTCTCGTCGGCAAGTATTTGCATAACTCTTTTACCGACTCTGTGCTGCCCTGATCCTCTCCTTGATCAGCTTGACCTTTGAGGAGGTCTGCTAAATTAGTTCTGGTCCTAGTATCTACCACTCACCTACCTCATCCCAGTACAACGGAGATCAACACCGACGACCATACAATGCCTCATATAGTGTCATCTCTATACTTGTTTGGTAGCTATTATTATACACAAACTCCATAAGTGATAGATATCTTATCCAACTATCTCCAAAATCTAGTACACATGCTCGCAATATATCCTCTAAAGTCTAAATAGTCCTCTCAGATTGTCTATCCGTCTACGGGTGAAATGGTGTACTGAATGTGAGCTGCAATCCCAAGGCATCTTGTAGACTTTTCTAGAAATAAGAAGTAAAACGTGGGTCTTGATCTGAAACAATAGAAACTGGGATGTCATGGAGTCGTAAAATCTCCTGCACATATAGCTCTGCTAGACTATTCATAAAATAGCTGACTTTTATGGGAATAAAATGTGCAGTCTTCATCAGCCGATCTACTACAACCTATATAACATTCTACCCTTGCACCGCTGTAGGTAACCCCGACACAAAATCCATCAAGATATGCTCCCACTTCCACTTGGGAATGTCAAGTGGCTAAAGTGGTCCTGCTGGCCTTTAGAGCTCTGCCTTAACCTGTTGACATGTCAGGCACTTCTCTACAAAACAGGCAATCTCTCTTTTCATGTTAGACCACTAGAAAGATTCCCTCAGATCTCTGTACATCTTCGTACTCCCTAGTTGCACGGTGTAGAGCGAACGATGTGCCTCCTCTAGAATGACCCGCTTAATCTCGGCGTCATTCGATACGCAAACCCTATGATGGAATCTCAATATCCAATCACCTGATATATTGAAATCCAACTTTAAACCCTCCTGGACCCATTCCATAACCTTTATCAGCTCTACATCTTCCTTCTAAGTAACTCTGATTCTTTCTTGCAAAGATGGCTGAACAACTAGATTGGAAATGAATGCTTGCAGATCCTGGTCGACTAACTCCACTCCCAACCTCTCTAGATCCATCATGACCTGATGCTGCATAACAACTGCTGAAACTGACATGTCCACTAACTTCAGACTTAATGCATCAGTTACCACGTTAGCTTTTCTCGGGTGATAACTAATGGTGCAATCATAGTTTTTAATCAGTTCAAGCCATCTTTGTTGTCTCATGTTCAACTCCTTTTGGGTGAAGAAGTATTTGAGACTCTTGTGATCCGTAAAGATCTTGTACCTTTCTCCGTATAGGTAGTGCCACCAGATCTTTAGTGCAAAAATGATAGCTACTAGTTCCAAATCATACATAGGGTAATTCTTCTCGTATTCTTTGAGTTGAAGAGAAGCATAAGTAATAACAGTACCTCGTTGCATCAAGACACCCCCAAGTCCCTTCTAGGATGTGTTGCTATAAATCACATAATCATTGACCCCTGATGGAATGGTTAGTACTGGAGTAGTAACTAAAAGCTACTTCAGTTCCTGAAAACTCTGATCACATTCCTCAGTCCACTCAAATATGCTATTCTTCCTCGTAAGTTGTGTCAAAGGACCTGATAGTTTAGAAAAAACCATCAACAAACCGACGATAATACCAGACTAGACCTAAGAAACTATGAACCTTATGTACATTCCTCAGTCTCGCCCAGTCCACTACCGCCTTTACTTTGCTAGGGTCCACTGATATCCTTTCCTTGGACACTACATTCGCATTTCTTCAATTTAGCGAATAACTTCTTCTTTTTGAGTACTTACAGTACTAGCCTCAGATGCATCTCGTGTTATGTCAAACTCCTAGAATAAACTAGGATGTCATCTATGAATACCACAACGAACTGGTCTAAATATTTATGAAATACCCTGTTCATCAAATCCATAAATGCTGCAAGGGCATTCGTCAAACCAAATGGCATAGCCATGAATTCGTAATGGTCATACCGAGTTCAAAAAGTTATCTTTGGTACATCCTCCACTTTCACCTTCAGCTGGTGATACCCACATTGCAGATGGATCTTAGAAAAGATCTATGTGCCCTGTAGCTGGTCAAATAGATCATCAATTCTGGGTAACGGGTATTTATTCCTTATCGTTACCTTGTTAAGCTTTCTGTAGTCGAAGCACATCCTCATCAACTCGTCCTTCTTCATTACAAGTAGTATCGGTGCTCCCCAGGGTGAAACACTCGATCGGATGTATCTCTTATCTAGTAGCTCATGTAGCTACTCCTTTAATTCTCTCAATTCTACTGGAGTCATACGATACAGAGCTTTCGATATTGGTGTCATACCTAGAATCAACTCTATAGCAAACTCCAACTCGCGATTTGGAGGTAATCCCAACAAGTCCTCTGGAAACACATCGGAAAACTCACTCACTACAGGAATCTCTTCTAGCTTAAGTTTTTCTTTCGGCGTTTCTTTCACATACGCCAAGTACCCTTGGCATCCCTCTCGGAGTAATTTACTAGCCTGGATAGTTAAGAGGATCCATGGTGTAGAATGCACAAACGACCTTACAAACTTGAATTCCTGCTCCCTAGGAGGCCTGAATAATACCTCTCTCCTGTGGCAATCGATACTGGCATAATTGGCTGATAGCCAGTCCAAACCTAGAATGATATCGAATCCACGTATATCAAACATAATAAGGCTAACTGGTAAAACTCTCCCCTGAATCTCTATTGGAAAATCCGAGTCACCTTATTACAGATGACCACTAACCCTGACAGTTTAGCCACTGCTAAATCATCATCTAACTGTTGCACATCTAAGCCACATAGTTTGACGAATCCCTAGGAAATAAAGGAATGCGTCACTCGTGAATCAAATAATATGATAGCTTTATTCGAAAGCATGTAAATAATACCTGTGACTACATTTTTGATGTTCTCTGCGTTGCACGGAGTTAGGGAATACACCTTTACCTAGGTTGTACCCCTTTGATAACCACCACGCTACGCTTGGGCACCTCCTTTATATAGCTGCTGTGGGGATGTGTTACCACCCGATGTGCTGCAATAGTGTGCCATATGTTCTAGTTTGCCACACCAATAACAAACCTCTAAACCTTGAATGAAGTTTGCCACAAGAAGGACAACTTGGTAAGGGCGTGGTACCCTGAGATGTACCACCCCCAGTCTCTCATCGCTAACCTTCACCACTGCCATATTTCTTCCAAGTGCCCTACCTCATGCCTGAATAAGAAGTGGGAGGCGCTGGCCTCTTCTTTGGAATCTGGATCTTTACGTCCTCCAGTAGGCTCTCCTCTGCTACAGTGGCTTTGTCTACCAAAGTAGCAAAGTTCTGTAGCTACAAGATCACCATCTGCTTTCGGATCTCCTTCTTCAGACCTCTCTAAAAAAGCTAGGCCTCTATTGCCTTATTCGATACCAAAAATGGAGCAAATCGTGATAGCTCCTGGAATCTGGCAGCGTACTGTTGAACTGTCAACTGCCCCTACGTCAAACTCATAAATTCCTCCATCTTTGCATTCCTGATCGTGGCTGGGAAGTATCACTTAAAGAATATCTCCCTGAAATGGCCCTATGTCATCGCCACTAGTATCGGGCGATGCTCCTCCAGGATCTTTACTGATTCCCACCATCTTTTTGCCTCACCTGTCAACTTGAACATTGCAAAGCTACTCTTTGCTTCTTTGTGCAGTTCAAGACATCCAAAATCTTCTTGATCTCCCGAATCCAATTCTCTACTCGAATCAGGTCTACATTTCCTACAAAGGTAGGAGGCTTCAATCGAGTGAACTGATCGATGGAGCATCCCAGCTCAGCTATGGGACGGTTCTGCCCCCTATTTGTTCGCACCACCTCAGCCATAAGTTGTTACAAAAAGTCCCGTAGTACAACTGTGGAGTCACTGCTAGCCTAATGGCCAACTCCTTCACTACTACTGCCTCCAATGTTGACAGTATTGTCCCTGGACTCCATCTTGAAGAAGCAATCAAGAAGGTTGTTTAGAAACTTAATAACCTAACTATCAGTTAATACTACAATACTATAAAACTCATTTCCCTAAATTGACATTCCTAATACTGATGTACTCTGATAACTCAATATTCTCATTCTAACTCAAGTTCCGCCCCTCCACTTGGAAACAAAACTGTTAATAGATTGCCATGATTTTTTGAACCATCAACTGATCCGAAAAAACACAAAAGTCTGTCAATGGATTCCTGTCCCCGAGTTTACAAAGCAAAACTCAAAATCTTATCCTCATCTTATACTCTAGTAAAGTCTAGTCTGTATAACCTAGTAACCTAAGCTCTGAATATATTTCCATAACTAGACAGTGTGAATCATATCACACTTTTGGCTGGCTATGGCTTTAATACCAACTATAACGCCTCGACCCTCTAGGTGGGCCCAGAGTGCTACTATTCATACATAACCTGCATATATCTAATAACATACATAAACTACTTGCCCTAAATAGGGACATATGGGTGTATCATACTAATCTATATTCTCAAGCACAGTAGAAAACATAAACATTCATATATCTTCTAATAAACTTACTAGAGTTTCTAACTGTATCTTACAAACTTCCATACATACTCAAAACATAATGTGTCCTTACATTCCCAAAAGACATTCTTAACCAAGTCCAGTACATATACAAAACTTACGTAAACTAATGACAAACTATGCTCCAAGTCCCTCTAGAAGACTAGGACCGGTTTCTTGTAGAACTTGAAACAAAGGTTGTATGTTGGGGTGAGACACTTCTCAGCAAGGTGGATAATATTGCATCAGTGTGTGACAACATGAGTTTATTTCAGTAGAAGTAGTTAAACATCTAAAACATTCTAAATCCTGTGATATAGGAGATATATATATATATATATATATGTATGTATAATTCCTGCAATAGATAATTCAGTATCATTGCAAGTGAGAGTTCCTGAGGTTAGGGTAGGGTACAAACCCATACACTGTACAATCCCTCCGCTCGGTACTCATCCCTATGACTTTCCATGTATATGCATATAGAACTCAACCCAGCTTTGAAACATGAAACTACGCCATTTACTTTCCCCATGGCACGAGTTATGCATCATAAAGCCCTGATCTAGACTTGGTTATTATAGGCTTGTCAGGCATCATATTCTCCTATCCAATTTGGCCATCACCACCCTGGTCCGTGATCAACCAGTGGCCCTTCGTACCAAACCGACTACTAGATACCCACACTCCAATCTAGCATGTGGTTGCATTGTATCTCTTTCTGTTCTAGCAACGATACCGCACTTACTGATAATGAGCTTTTTAAGACTCTTTGATAATAATAAGCTTTTTTAAGGCTCTTTGATAATAATAAGCTTGTTCAAGGCGGTTCCAACATCATATATACAATTTATAATAAAGGCATATTAACATATTTTCATGTTATAAATCATTTGTGCAATTCCAATATCTTTCACAATCTCATTCATTCATTCTTTTATACTTTCATTCTTTCATTCATTTGTTCTTTCATACATTCAATCTTTCTGTGGTATCTAACACACACCCTCTCAATTTAACCCTTACATACATAGTGCTCAGTATCTAACCGACATCTCTTTTCTGTATTTTCTGATAATCATTTGGAACTCCAGTTCCCATATTTCACAAACATACTTTTCATTTTAGTATAATACCATTTCATATCACATGCCACACTCATTTGGTCAAAATATGTATACATAGTATATGGCTCGTAAAATATTATTTAATTTGGAAAACAAGGATTTCAAGCATATCCTACTTAAATTTAAAGCAAATAAAGAAGTTTTGAGAAGTTTGGAGATCATACGCCAAAACCCTAGCTTTTACCAAAACTGTAAAACCATAAAACCGACAATTTTACTCAGTAGAATTTTTGAAATGAACAATCATATTGTACATATAAACATAAGCTACAGTTCTACCGATTTAGTTTTCTAAAATAATTGATGTAAATAGATCTCCTTACCTTTATCCTGAAAACAACCCAAGAAGATCGAAAATCCAACCCTAGCTTTTTCCTGAAATCTAGAATCTACTTCACTAGACTAGTAGATATTCGCTCCTTGATCATCACGGTATCTTCCAATCATTGAAACAGCCAACGAATGGCGAATGAATAGAGAGAGAGAGAGAGAGAGAGAGAGAGTTCGTGGTATCTTCCAATCTTTGAAATAGCCAACGAACGGCGAATGAACAGAGAGAGAGAGAGAGAGAGAGAGAGAGAGAGAGAGAGAGAGAGAATTTTTCTTTCTTGATGAAGAAGAAAACAAAATATCCTATTTATAAAGCCTTGACCTGGTCCAACTCATCGAAATATTGGTCCTTCATCGACGAACCACAGAAAGCGCTTCATCGACGAACCTCTTCCCTCATCGATGAACCCTAGTATGATATTTTCTTTATGTCAGTCGGGATCTTTTTGTCAATGGGCCTCTGAATTTTGTTGATGAAGCATAGAAGGATCTTCATCGATGAGAACCTAGACTTTGTCGACGAAGCCTCCAAAAATCTCCTTTTAACCCTTTTCTTATTTTACGGATTCGGGTCCCTACAATACGTATACATGCAGCTCCTCTTAGCTCTGATATCGTTTGTGACCCTGCCCAAATAACTCAGGTACGACTACGACTGATATTTATCAAGGCACTCACCTTACTCACTAAGCCCTCAGGTGGAGAGTTTTACTTCGCTTTATTTATTTATGTTATTAAACTCACACTCTTTCTTTTCTCTTTTCCATTTTGTCATCTAGCTCATGAGTGTCCTTAATAATCAATACATACGTGTCTATAACTCATGGCTGCCCTGAGGATATTCTCCACACCATGCTTCCCCCTATGGTCGAGGTCGTGCAGTCCGAAGGCTGGATCTGAACCGTGGTTGGCCTACCCAGTTAGATCAAAATAAACAATTCATATACCTATTTGTAGTACGTATGCCTTGCCCAACCTTGGTTTGGACTCTAAGGGGCAAAACTACCCTTCTCACTGGCTCATACGACTGCCATGCCACACTCTGCATGAGACCGTGTGGTTGCATTTTTCATCCGCAAACATTGGTACCGTGCTTAATATCAACAATTGTCCATCAGGGTTCTCATTTTCACATTTCATCATTCACATTTCAATATTCACATTACAATATTTTCATTGCAATAATCACATTTCCATATTCACAATTCCAGTATTCACATTGTACATTCATATTACAATTTTCACATTGCAATATTCACATTCTCATATTCGCATTTCAGTATTCACATTTCAACATTTTCATTGCAGTATTCACGTTGCAATATTCACATTGTCATATTCACATTTCAGTATTCATATTTCAACATTCTCATTCTAATATTCACATTTCCATACTCACATTTCAGTATTCATATCTCATCTCATAATGATATATATCACATTTCAATATTTGCATCATTTTCTGTTTCTTTCTCATCCTTTCAATACCTATTCCATTCTCATATATATATATATATATATATCATTTCTCGAATTCCTACATTTCTCAATAAAACATATCATATTCTCATATTTCCCCATTTATTATAGAAAATATTTTTATAATCATATTTCACATCCCAGAACATCACAATTCAGTATTACTCATATGCCACACAATTTATCTGATATTTGTATCATAATAATTTCAGAAAAAATATTATATTATCATTTTCACATATTAATCCAACCAGTAATTTTCAAAATACTACTATAATTTATTCCCCTTACCTGGCTTACTAAGATCTCACTAAAATACCCAAATTCTACGCCCCACAGCAACTTGAAATTCACATTTTTCTCAAATTAGTATGTTGACTCTATGAGTCAAATCAGGTTTTGATAATGACAAATCACTTGGTATTTGATCTGTGCATTGAGTTTGTGAATAGGAACTATATTAAGCATGCACAGAAGGATAACGAGTCATGGAAGCCTTAAAGTAAAACATACATATCTTGGCAAGATCTATTTAACTCAAAGAGTACGAAAATAAAGATGCAAGCGGCAAAATTCAAGAACATCTTGGGAATGGGTACTTAGAACTCATGTATTTACATTTTCGTATGATTTAATTTGAGACTCAATATATACCTTATAATGTCTTTAGGACTCATGCATTTCGTGAGCATCATTAGGAGACATTCATGGATTTAGAAATATTGTTAAAATCTTGAAAAAAAATATTTATAAAAGAACCAAGAAAGAAAGCAAATCATATTTTTAAGTTAGAAAGGAAAAATTGAGGAAAAGGGCACTTCTGTAGCCTGAACTCAACTTCAGTCACCTAAAGAATTTCTTTAGGAGTCTAAAGATTAAGTTCGGTAGCCTGAAGATTTAATGGTGAAAAATAGAACCTGGTCGAGGCATTTCGGTAGCCTGAAGTTGACTTCAGGCACCTGAACTGGCACTTTAGGGGCATGAACTCAACTTTAGTAGCCTGAACTTGTGGGAAAACTTAAAAATCAGATTTTTATTAAAAGGACTCGTGAGCTATCTCTTTAATCCAATAGTTGAGATCAATTCTAAGGGTAAAGTACCTATATATACTTCATCTAAACCCTAGTGTGAGCTAAGACAAAAGAGAATATCAACGTAAAGAGAAGAATACATATTATTGAAAGAATATTGAGAAAATTGCTCTTATTACTGTACGATTGCCTACACTTCAACTTCTACTCATCGAGCTTGGGCAAATCAACTTAGAAACTCAAAGGGAACTTGTTTACTCATTTGGTTTTTCATTCTAGTATTGAGGTTTGATCATTCAAGTTAATATTTTCAAGAGTTTCTCGTAATAGAGTAAATTTTTGGATGAGCACTAAAGCGGGAGAGATTTTTTAATTGCATAAGCTACTATGTGTATGAGCTTAAATGAATAAAATAGGAGAGATACTTTTCCAAGCTAAAATAAATATAGTTTCCTAGAATTATATTAGATGACATAATTCAGGGGGAGCAACGTCACTTAAGATGTAATCACTTGGTATCAAATCAATCAACTTTAAGTTTAGCATTAATTCACATTTGGTATCAAATCAATCAACATTTGTTCTCATTCGATATAACATTAGTCCACATTTGGTATCACATCAATCAATATTTGGTATCCTCACATAATTGTTGAAACTTATGCATTAACAAGGGGGATGGTTGATGTAAAAAGGGGAGAAGTAAAGTCTGTTAAAAATCTAATGGTTGAACAAGATTAAAACTTTAAGATTTCAAAGGGAAGAAGAACATAAAGGTATGTCCATTCAAGTCTTATTATTATACATCTTTTTGTTGATATCAAAAGGGAGAGAAAAATCGGGAGCAAAAATAATAACACACAAAAATCAGAAGCAAAGAAAAATCGGGAGCAAGAATTGTTATTGAAGTTATGCAAAGGGTAAGATATACAAAGGGGGCGAAACTGTTGTTGATGTCATGGTTGAAACATCATGAGCATATCAATAAGCATATTCATTACGAGCATATTTCATATTTGATTTGGATTCAGGCTAAACACTTTGTGTATGAACATGAGCATATTGTCCTTCATTGAATATTTGATGCATTAATTGAGGGGGAGCCTTGTTAGGTGTAACTCATTATACATTTTTTTTACTTGTGTATTTTTCATCATAAAAAAGGGGGAGATTATTGATTCTATGAGTCAAATCCGATTTTGATAATGACAAATCACTTGGTATTTGATCTGTGCATTGAGTTTGTGAATAGGAACTATATTAAGCATGCACGGAAGGATAACGAGTCATGGAAGTCTTAAAGTAAAGCATACATATCTTGGCAAGATCCATGGAACTCAAAGAGTATGAAAATCAAGATGCAAGCGGCAAAGTTCAAGAACATCTTGGGAATGGGTACTTAGAACTCATGTATTTACATTTTTGTATGATTTAATTTGAGGCTCAACATATACCTTAGAATGTCTTTAGGACTCATGCATTTCATGAGCATCATTAGGGGACATTCATGGACTTAGAAATATTGTTAAAACCTTGGAAAATATTTTTATAAAAGAGCTAAGAAAGAAAGCAAAGCATATGTTTAAGTTAGAAGGGAAAAATTGAGAAAAAGGGTACTTCCGTAGCCTGAACTCAACTTCAGTCACCTGAAGAATTTCTTTAGGAACCTGAAGATTAAGTTCAGTAGCCTAAAGATTTAATGGTGAAAAACAGAACCTGGCTGAGGCACTTTAGTAGCCTAAACTCAACTTCAGGCACCTGAACTGGCACTTTAGGGGTCTGAACTCAACTTTAGTAGCCTGAACTTGTGGGAAAACTTTAAAATCAGATTTTTATTTAAAGGACTCGCGAGCTATCTCTTTGATCTAACGGTTGAGATCAATTCTAAGGGTAAAGCACCTATATATACATCATCTAAACCCTAGTGTGAGCTAAGACGAAAGAGAAGATCAACGTAAAGAGAAGAATACATATTATTGAAAGAATATTGAGAAACTTGCTCTTATTACTATACGATTGCCTACACTTCAACTTCTACTCATCGAGCTTGGGCAAATCAACTCAAAATCTAGAAGGGAACTCGTTTACTCATCTGGTTTTTCATTTCAATATTGAGGTTTGATCATTTAAGTTAATATTTTCAAGAGTTTCTCATCTCATTACTTGTTATTGAATATCATTAGAAAAATTGATCTTGAGTGTGCCCATACATATAAAGATTGCTTTTGACAAGATCATTACTTGAGAAAGGTTTTAGCTATTGGTTGAATAGTTTGATTCAAGAGTATATATATATTTTTCATAGAGCTTATCATTGCAAAATCTACTTTTGAATATTAGTTAAGAAGTTGATCTTGAGTGTGCGTATAGTAAATCATTTTTTATAAGATTACCACTTGAAAAGAGTTTTAGCTACTGATTAAATATTTTAGGTTCAAGTGAGTTTTTCCATTCCAAAAGTTGATATTTTCAATATAACAAATCTACTTATTTGAATATCTTTAGTGTTCATAATGATTTATTATTGAGGGATATTTTACTAAAAGATACGACATTGGGCTTTTGGTCTTTGGAATACACATCGTATATATATAATTGCATATTACAAAGATCGGTTTGTGATTAAATATTTGAAAAAAAAAGTTTTTTGATTTGATTGATACAATATTCAAGACAAAGTTTCTTTTGAATAAGTTCACAATGGATATATTTGTGCATCTTTACAAAGTGAACTTTGAACTAGAACCCTAATATACTCCAAAGTGTTTCAAATATATCTTTACTTGGGAGGTTTTGATAAAAAGAGAATTGTGTGTTGAAGAATATCATACATAAACGATTGTATCATTTCATACATTCTGAGCTTCAAGTTATATCATATGTTAATGTATTAGGAATTTGAATTGTACTCACGAGCTTTTGTTTGGAAGCAATTTTAAGTGTTTTATAGATTCATTGTATCCACGGTTCGGCTTGTGAACCGGGGTGTGAGGAGGGAGTTGTACCTCTTATAAGTAGTGGATTGTAAGGGAAGCTCTGTCCCAATTTAAGGAGTAGGGATTATAGTGAAATCCTTAAGTGGGTTGCTTAAGGCGAGGATGTAGGTCGGGTTGGCTAAACCTTGTAAAATCGCGGTTGCATTCTCTCTTTTCTTATCCTTTTATTTTCCACATCGTAGTTCAATTTCCAGCTTGCTTGTGTATATTAAATAACTTTACACTCACTTAATTGGGTAAAAAGAATTCATTGATTTAGTAATTCAAATCAGCATCAAATTCAAGCCATTAATTAGTTAAACATAGAAATAGGGATTAATTGGTAAATAAGTTTCAAACAATTTTTTAAAATACCCAAGTCACCCCCCTTTTGGGATCACATTAATCAACATAGTCAACTTAACTCCCAGAACAATTCTCATTTAACACTTTGTAGGTTCCGAATACTTCAAATAGCCCATAAAACTATAAAATACTTCACTTACGCTGATTTTGGGATGGTGCCCCGGAACTCCAAATTAAAAATTTGCTCCAGTTAAGTTGCAGAAAATCTTCCCATGAACCTCGTGGTATTTTCTAATCGTTGATTCGACCTAAAACAGAGCATAAATCGAAGGGAGAAGAGAAGGGTACCATAAGGTTTGAGAGAGAGAGAGAGAGAGAGAGAGAGAAGATTTTGTTTGTTTAACAAAATAACCCTCGCAGGATTCCTGTTATTTTTGCACTGCAAGGAAAATCGTCGCTGATTTTCTCAGGCCTCAAAAATTCGTCGCCGATTTTCTCTTTAACTGGCCCAGTTTTTACCATTTACCCACTTACCCGGCTATGGTAAAACTCCATAACCGTCAATGATTTTCTAAATGCTCCAGAAAATCGTCGCTTGTTTTCTCGTCACCAACCCATATCAATCCTTTTCTTATTTATTCTCAATATTATATTTTTTGGGTCTTTACATTCTCCCCTCCTTTTAAAATTTACCATCTATCACATTTCCATTCTTAAGGAAAAACACTACCATTTTATTAATTACCCTCAGTTATGGTGGAGGAATACCATGGTTACAAAGGAGGGTTCTTGGAGATTACAACCATTCAAAGAAAATTCTCCCCAAAACCATTCTTATCCTAAAACCAAAAACACTATCTATCCTACATTACACTATACAAACCAACATACATACCTTTTCTTTTACTTTGACTGGCTCAACTCTAAATTCCATTGAAGATATGTGGATATTTCTGGTGCATCTGTTCCTCTAATTCCCACAAAACTTCCTCAACTACATGATTGCACCATAACACTTTTACCAGTAGAATTCTCTTTGTACACAGCTCTTTTTTCTTTCCAGTCTAATAACTACATTGGTATCTCTTCATAAGATAAGGCATCATCAACCTCCAATGCCTCATAAATTATCACATGGGAGGGATCTGAGATGTATTTCCTTAACTTGGAAACATGAAATACATCATGGATTCTAGACAAAATCGGTGGTAAAGCTAATCTATAGGCAATTGAACCCACTCTTTCAAGAATCTCGAATGGTCCAATATACCTAGGGCTCAATTTACTCTTCCTTCTAAATTTTATAACCCCTTTCATTGGTGTCACTTCAGAAATACCTGATTTCTAGTGTCAAACTCTAACCCATCGGCGAGTATTAGCATAGCTCTTCTGTCGACTCTGTGCTATTCTGATCCTATCTTTAATGAGTCTGACTTTATCTTGAGTTTGTTGTATCAGCGCTGGCCCTAAAATCTATCTTTCCCAATATTTTCCTAATAAAAAAGGGATCAACACCTCTTGTCATATAACACCTCATATGGTGTCATCCCGATGCTGGCCTGATAGATGTTATTATAAGCAAACTCGACCAGTGGTATGAATTGTATCCAACTGCCTCCGAAGTCCAACACACATGCTCGTAGCATATCCTCTAGAATCTGTATCGTCCTCCTCGTCTGGCCATCTATCTGAGGATGAAATGTTGTGTTGAATGACAACTGAGAACCCATAGCTCCTTCTAAACTCCTCCAGAAACAAGATGTGAACCGTGGGTCTCGGTCCGATACTATGGACACTAGCACGCTATGTAGTTTAACTATATCCTGAACATACAAATCTGCTAGTCTTCTCATGGAGTAATTAACTCTGATAGGCAAGAAATAGGCAATCTTTGTAAGTCGATCTATTACTACCCAAATGGCGTCCTGTCCATGTTGTGCTGGCGATAATCCTGTGACAAAATCCATAACTATATGCTCCCACTTCCACTTAGGAATATAAAGTGGCTATAATGATCCCGCCAGTCTCTAATGCTTAACTTTCAATTACTGGCATGTCAAACACCGATTCACAAACTCAATGATCTCTATTTTCATATTACTCCACCAAAAAGATACCCGAAGATCCCTGTACATTTTAGTGCTACCAGGGTGTACAATATACATGGATCTGTGTGCTTATTTCAGAATAACATTCTTAATCTCAGGGTCAGCAGGTACACACAGATTGGCACGGAACCTCAAGGCTTCATCATCTGAGATACTAAAATCTACCTCTTGACTACTTGATTTATAAGCTCTACTAACTCTACATCACTCCTCTAAGCCACTTTAATTCTTTCCTGTAGGGTTGGCTGTAATACTAGATTGGCAATAAATACCTAATGATCGCCCTCTACAAGTTCCACACCAAGCCTTTCCAAATCCATCTGAATCGGATGCTGCATCACCACTGCAGATATTGATGAACCTACTGATTTTTGGCTCAAAGCATCAGCCACCACATTAGCTTTTCCGGGGTGGTAACTGATGGTGCAGTCGTAATATTTTATTAGCTCCAGTCATCTCCTCTGCCTCATGTTCAATTCTTTTTGTATGAAAAAGTATTTTAAAATCTTATGGTCAGTGAAAATCTAACACCTACTCTCATATAAATAATGTCTCCAAATCTTTAGTGCATAAACCACCGCTGCTAACTCCAGATCATGGGTAGGGTAATTCTTTTCATATTCTTTCAACTATCGAGAGGCATATGCTACAACTCTCCCCTGCCGCATTAGCACACATCCGAGCCCTTTATGTGACACATCACTGTAAATCACGAAATCCTATTCTCTTGAAGGAATTGCCAAAATCGGTGCAGTAATGAGTTGCTACTTCAACTCCTGGAAACTCTGTTCATATTCATTAGACCACTCAAACTTTACACCTTTCCTAGTCAATCTCGTCAAAGGACCCGACAATTTAGAAAAGCCCTCAACAAATCTGCGGTAGTACTCAGCCAATCCTAAGAAACTCCTGATCTCTTACATATTTTTTGGTTGTACCCAGTCTATTACCTCCCCGATCTTGCTCGGATTTACTAAAATACCATCCTTGGATACCACATGTCCAAGGAAGGTAACTTGCTCCAGCCAAAACTCGCACTTTCCTGAATTTTGCATACAGTCTTCTTTCCCTTAGCACCTGAAGTACTATCCTCAAATGTTCCTCACGCTCCTCTGGGCTCTTTGAATACACCAGTATGTCATCGATAAATACTACTACGAACTGATCTAAATACTGGTGGAATACCTGATTCATCAAATCCATAAATACTGCAGGAGCATTTGTTAGTCCAAACAGCATAACCAAGAATTCGTAGTGGCCGTACTGAGTCCTGAATGTTGTCTTTAGAACATCCTCTACTCTGACCTTTACTTGATGGTACCCAGACCGTAGATCTATCTTCGAGGAAATATGTGTCCTTTATAGCTAGTCAAATAAATCATCAATGCGAGGAAGCGGGTACTTATTCTTGATAGTTACTTTATTAATTTCCCTGTAGTCGATACACATTCTCATTAACAAGTCCTTCTTCTTCACAAACAAAATCGGCACTCCCCAGGGTGATACACTGGGCTGAATAAACCCCTTATCTAACAGTTCCTACAATTGTTCCCTCAACTCTTTCAACTCTACCAGTGCCATTCTATATGGTGCTTTCAAAATCGGTGCTGTCCCCGAAACTATATCAATAGTAAACTCTATCTCATGATCAGGAGGTAATCCCATCAAATCCTTAAGAAAAGACATCAGGAAAATCCCTCACTATTATGATATCCCCTAACCTCAACTCCCCTACTAATACTTCCTTCACGCAAGCTACAAATCTCTGACAACCCTCCAGCAACAACCTCCTCGCCTGAATGGCAGATAACATCTGTGGTAGGGTGCGCACACATGACCCCACAAATATGTATACCTGTCCTCTTGGAGGTCTAAATACTACCTCTCTTTGATAACAGGCAATACCGGCATAATGGGCAGCTAGCCAGTCCATCCCCAGAATCACCTTGAGCCCACACATCTCTAAAACCACCAAATTAGCTGGTAAAGACCTCCCCTGAATATGGATTGGACAGTTCCTGAGTACCTTCCTACACAACATTACTGCCTCAGTCGGTGTAGAAACGGACAAATTAACATCCAACTGCTGAGTTTCTAACCCACACAACTTAACAAATTCCTTGGCAATAAAAGAATGAGTTGCCCCTGAATCAAGCAAAGTAGTAGCTTTATATGATAGTATTAAAACAGTACCTGTCATACCGAGGTGATATTCATCTGCTGTCCACCTTAGGGTGCCGGGTGACCTCCTCTATATGGTCTAGGGATAGACACAATAGCTAGCGGTGCTCAGCAATCTCTCGCCATATGCCTAGGCTGATAGCATCAGTAACAAACAATCTCCTTGACCCGATACTCTCCCGGGTGTCTCCTATAGCATATGGGACAAAGAGGGGGCATCTGCCTACCCTGTAATGCCCGATCTCTCACTACCTATCTCCGTCCTCCTCTATTATCCTGCCTCCTCCAAGGCCCTCGGTTGCACCTTGACTGAAAATCTGGAGGCACGGGCCTCTTTCCCTGATTCTGTGCTGCAGCGCCTCTCAACAGGTCATGCTCAATCGCCGCAACTCTATCCACTACCTCTACAAAGGTCTGAGCTTGAAAACCTATAACCTTCTCAAAAAAACTCTGTATAAGGCCCTCCTCAAACTTCCTCGCCTTCCTTTCTCATCTGGCACTAAATACGAGGCAAATCGGGATAGCTTGATAAATCTAGCTGCATACTACTGTACCATCATCTGCCCCTGCATCAAGTGCAAGAACCTTACTGCCTTCGCACTTCTAACAGTAGCAGGGAAGTATCTCTCAAAAAATATCTCCCTAAAATGGCTCCACATCACCGCTACAGGGTCAGGTCTTTGCTCCTCTAGTAGTCTCGCTGATCTCCACCAGCATTTAGCTTCCCTAGTCAATTGAAACATTGTAAATAGTACCTTTTGCTCATTTGTACATGAAAGAACTGCCAACATATCCTCTATATCCTAGACCCAATTCTCAGCCACGAGTGGGTCAACTCCTCCAGAGAATGATGGGGGTCTCATACGCGTAAACTACTCAATCATCCAGCTTTGCTCCCCTGAACCTCTAGCCATCTTTGCCATCACCTGCTGGGTGACACTATGTAATACTGCATCAGGGTCTCTACCACCCATACTAGATAGCCCTGCATCATCACCTCCAGTATTTGCACTACTGCTTCTAGGCTCCATCCTGAAAATGATATAAAACAGTCTTAGAACTCTATCATCTCAACATTACTAATATACTCAACAAACTAAACTCATAAAATATTCCTCCACAATCATCCATGTCCAATATCCTCAGTCTCCTCAGTCCTAATTTAAGATTCAGTTCTCCCACTTAAAAACAAGAACAGCGATAGTTTACTATGGTTTTCCTGAGATCATCACCCTAGGAAAATTACAGAAACAATCATGGAACTCCTGCCTCCAGGTCGCAAGATAGAATCCTAAATTTCAATCTCATCCTCTAATAGTAATTGACCCGTATCTCCATCTACCCATCATCTATTCTCATCCAAATTCATTCCTATACTCTAGTATTGTATTCCGCTATTTACAAAAGTCTGTAGAACCTAGAAACCTAGGCTCTGATACCAACTATGATGCCCCGATTTTTAGACAATTTTTTTTCAATAAATAATACTCAAACATCAGCCACGTCAAAATCTCCGATACCATTTAGACATAACCTGACCCAAAACGGGTACCGTATAATCAGTCAAACTTATATAAACAACCCTAACAGCGGAAGTCAATAATTACAAACCATCTAGAATAAAAATACCTAGAGTAATATACATCCCATTTCCAAACAACAAAACACCCTCGGGGTAACATACATCCCTAGCTCAAAACACTCACCCTATCTATCAGGGTATCAACTCCCCTCTATCTCGGAGCTATATCTCTTGGTCTGTCATGGTTCTCTGAAATATTTAGATATTTGGGTGAGACATATCTCAATAAGACGGAATAAATTATTTACAGTGTGTGGCAATAAGAGTTTCGTTATATCATAATATTCTCATTTCAGTGATAATACCATCTAAGGAAAAATATACCATTTATACTCATAATCATATAGATATAAAATACAAGCTTTTATAAGCTTTAATTCCATTTTTTAACTCATTCACAAGCAGCTCATATTTATCAGCGAAATTTCCCAAGGATAGGGGAGATTACATGCCCATACATATAGCTCCCCTCTACTCTGATATCGTTTGTAACCCTGCCCAAATAACTCGGGTATGACTACAACTGATATTTATCAGGGCACTCACCTTACTCAATAAGCCCTTAGGCGGAGAGTTTTACTTTGCCTAATTTTTTTATGCTATTAAACTCATACTCTTTCTTTTCTATTTTCCATTTCATCATCTAGCTCATGAGTGTCCTTAGTCCTTAGTAACTAATACATACGTGTCTATAACTCATGGCTGCCTTGAGGATATTCTCTATGTCATGCTTCCCCCCGTGGTCGAGGCTGTGCGGCCCAAAAGCTGGATCAAAACCGCAATTGGTCTACCCAGTTAGATCAAAATAAACAATCCATATACCAATCTGTAGTACGTATGGCCTGCCTAACCCTGGTCTAGACTCCAAGGGAAAAAACTACCCTTCTCACTAGCTTATATGACTGCCACGCCACACTCTCCATGGGACCGTGTGGTTGCACTTTTCATCCGCTAGCATCGGTACCATGCTCAATATCAATAACCATCCATCAGGGTTCTCATTTCCACATTTCATCATTCGCATTTCGATATTCACATTGTAGTATTCTCATTGCAATAATCACATTTCCATATTCACAATTCAAGTATTCACATTTCACATTCATGTTACAGTATTCACATTATAATATTCACATTCTCATATTTGCATTTCAATATTCACATTTCAACATTTTCATTACAGTATTCATGTTGCAATATTCACATTGTCATATTCACATTTCGACACTCTTATTCTAATATTCATATTTTCATACTCACATTTTAGTATTCATATCTTATCTCATAATGGTATATCACATTTCAATATTCGCATCATTTTCTGTTTCTTTCTCACCTTTTCAATACTCATTCCATTCTTATAATAGTGTATATATATATCTCAAATATCGAATTTCCACATTTCTCAATAAAACATATCATATTCTCATATTTCCCCATTTATTATAGAAACCATTTCTATAATCATATTTCATATCCCAGAACATCACAATTCAGTATTACTCATACGCCACACAATCTATCTGATATTTGTATTATAATAATTTTAGATAAAATATCATATTCTCATTTTTCACATATTAATTCAACCAATAATTTTCAAAATACTGCTATAATTTATTCCCTTTACCTCACTTACTCATATCTTGCTAAAATACCCAAATTCTAAGCCCGCCCCCCCCCCCAGCGTTCATAGCTCAAAAACCTAAAATTCACATTTTCCCCAAATTAGGCAACTCAACTCCCATAACAATTCTCATTTAACACTTCATAGGTTCTGAATACTTCAAATAGCCCATAAAACCCTAAAATACTTCACTTATCCTAATTTTGGGATGGTTCCTCTGAACTCCAAATTGAAAATTTGCTCCGATTAAGTTGTAAAGAATCTTTCCACGAACCTCATGGTATTTTCTAATCGTTGATTCGGCCTAAAACGAAGCAGAAATCGAAGGGAGAGGAGAAGGGTACCGTAAGGTTTGAGAGAGAGAGAGAGAGAAAGAGACAGAGAGAGAAGATTTTGTTTGTTTAACAAAATAATGCTCGCAGGATCCCTTTTATTTCCCCACTGCAGAGAAAATTGTTGCCAGTTTTCTCAAGCCCTTAAAAATCCATAACCGATTTTCTCTTTAATCGGCCCAGTTTTTACTGTTTACCCACTTATCTAGCTACGATAAAACCACAAAATTGTCAACGGTTTTCTTAATGCTCCAGAAAACCGTCGCTGGTTTTCTTGTCACCAATCCATTTTTCATCCTTTTCTTATTTATTCTTAATATTATATTTTCTAGGTCTCTACAAAGCAGGAAATTATCGATCAAAGAAAATCTCCTTAAAGCGCTTCCAGGTAATGGTTGCTGGTTCTAGCCTTTGTTCCTTGAGTAGCTTCATGAAGATCCACTATCGTTTGGCCTCCCCAATCATTTTTAAAGTGGCATATAGAGCCTTCTGCTTGTCTGTGCAATAAAGGACTACCAAAAACTCCTCCATCTCCCTAATCCACTTTTTCGCAACGATTGGATCAGCTCCTTCCTCAAAATTTGGTGGGTTCATGTGGGTAAACTGCTTAATGGTGCAACCTTGGTTAGTGGGTGGGCAGTCCTATCCCCTAGAGCTCTACATAATATCTACCATAACTTGTTGGCCTAACTCACGTAGCACTGAAGTAGAATTATTGTTTTCTTTATTTGAAGCATTAACAAGTAAGATTCATAGAATGCTTTGACCAGGACGCAACCAAGATGTGATGCCCCGATTTTTCATACCATTTTTTCCATATAAACAACATATATAACCACATATCAGCCATGTCAACCACTGATACCATAATACATAACCCAACCCAAAAGTGGGTACTGGGTATACATTCATACCCATATACACAACCCTAACAACGAAAGTCATTTCATATATATATATACATACCACAGTGAATACACATACCAGAGTATCAACCATCATAAACACATATCTGACACAAAAACTCTAAGGGAATCAACCTCCCTAACTCAAAACACTCACCCTATCTAGTCAAGGTATCGGCTCTCCTTTATCTCGGAGCTCTATCACCAAATCTATCTCAATTTCCTGAAATATTTAAATGATTGGGTGAGACACATCTCAATAAGATGGAATAAATTATCTACAGCGTGTGGCAGTACGAGATTTATTATATCATAATGTATATTCGTTTCAGTAATAATAATAATATCTTTTGAGAAAACATACTATTTCCAAAATCATAATCATATAGATATACAACACAAGCTTTCGAAAGCTTTTAATTTCATTTCCAAATCCATTCATACACAACCCATGTTTACCAGCGAAGTTCCTGAGGATATGGAAGCTTACCCGCCCATACAAGTAGCTTCCCTTTGCCTTGATATTATTTGTATCCTAGATCGATTAACTCGAGTTCAACTACAACTGATACTTATCAGAGCACTCACCTTTCTCAGTAAGCCCTCAGATGGTGTATTTTACTTTACTTTAATTATTTATAATATTAACTCATGCTATTTCATTTCTCATTTCCTTTTTCATTTTTGTTCTCATCTCATTTTCATTTTCATTTCATTTCCATTTTCATGTCCATATCTAACTCATAAGTGTCCCCAATTACCGATACATCCATGTCTATACTCATGGCTACCTGAGGATATCTCTCCATGTCGTGCTTCCCTCCATGAATAGGGTTATGCGGCCCAAAGGCTGGACCTAACCGCGGTTGGTTGACTCGATTAGGTCAAATATCATATCATATATCTTGTGTCTGTAGTATGATTGGCCGGCTAGTAACCCTGATCTGGACTTGGGGGGAACAACAACTCTACTATATAGCTCAGTCTATTGTCACATCACACGCTCCATGAGTCCGTGTGGTTGCACTCTCTCCACTAGCAACGGTACCGTGCTCAATATCACAACCCATTATTATTAGGGTTTCCATATCCATCCATAAGGGTTATTACTACCACATACCAACAATCATTATGCGGTATTGGCATTTCATCAATCACATTTCTGTATTCTTATTTCAAAATTTCACATTTCATTTCTCACAATTCAATATTCATATTGCAGAATTAACGTTGCAATATTTACATTTCTCATATTCACATTTTCCATAACCATATTTATCATATTCACATTTTCTCATATTCATATTTCTCATATTCACATTTTAATATATGTAGTGTAGTATTCACATTACAATACTCACATTCTCAAATTCTCAATTTCATATTCCCATATCAATATTCACATATCATTATTCTCATTGCAGCATTATCATTGCAACATTCACATTTTCATTATTCACAACTCATTTCATCATTTCAATGGTATTTCATCAGCTCAATACTCATTTCATATCATAAATACATATACATATCTCATTTCACGTAATTCACATTTCTCAATAAAACATTTCCATATCCCATAATCATCATTTCTCGAAAGATATACATTTTTTTCAATACATTTCACTTTCAACATATTTCCACATTTCAAATCCCATATCTCAATTCACATTTCATGATCTCATATTCTTAGGGTAAATCATTTAACCCAGCTTTAAACATATCTCAATATAAATCATATGCCACATAAATTTCATCTAATATTTATATCATAAATAAATTTCAGGCAAAAATATCATAATTCCATTTCTTATATTTCTCAACCCATAATTTTTAGAAAAAGACTGCTATAATTTAAGCCCCTTACCTAGCTTACTGAGATTTCGCTAAAACACCCAATTACTGAGAGAGAATTTGGTTTGATTAAAAACAAATGACTCATGGGATCTCCTTAACAGAAAACCGAAGACGATTTTCTCCTATTCTAGCCAAAAACCTCCTTTTCTCAATTATTTTTTATTATTTTATTTTCCTTCGTCTCTACATTCTCCCCTCCTTATAAAATTTCATTATCGAAATTTGCCATTTATCACATTTCCATTCTTAAAAAAAAAAAAAAAAACACTAACATTTTATTAATTACCCTCACTTATGGTGGAGGAATACCGTGGTTACATGGGGGGGGTTCTAGGAGATTACAACCATTGAAAGAAAAATTTCCCCAAAACCATTCAAATCAAAACCAAAACTCTAATTATCCTACACTATACAAATCAAAATATATGCCTTAACCCTAATTCCCATTGAACAGCTGTGGGTATTTCTAGCACATCTACTCTTCTAATTCCTAAGAAGCTTCCTCTACTGCATGGTTGCGCCACATAACTTTTACCAGTGGTATGTTTTCGTACGTAGCTTCTGCTCTTTCTAATCCAAAATCCGCACTAGCATTTTCTCATAAGACAAGGAATCACTAAGCTCCAGTGCCTCATATCTGATCACATAGGAGGGATATGGGACATATTTTCTCAACATGGAAATGTGAAATGCGTCGTGAATTCTAGTCAAAACCGGCGATAACATAGACATATAGGCAACTGGACCCACTCTTTCAAGAATCTCAAATGGTCCAATATACCTAGGATTCAGCTTACCCTTCCTCCCAAATCCCATAACTCTTTTCAACAGTGCCACCCTCAGAAAAACATGATCTTCAGTGTTAAACTCTAACTCTCATTAGTGAGTATCTGCATAACTCTTCTGCCGACTCTGTGTTGTTCTAATCCTGCCTCTGATGAGTCTAACTTTATCCTGAGTTTGTTGTATCAGCTCTGACCTCAAAATCTAATGTTCCCCAATATCATTCCAATATAACGGGGATCGGCACCTTCTTCTGTACAATGCCTCAAATGGTGCCATCCCAATGTTGGTTTGATAGCTATTATTATACGCAAACTCAACTAGTGGTATAAATCGTAACCAACAACCTCCAAAGTCCAACACACATGCATGTAACATATCTTCCAATATCTGTATCATCCTCTCCGTCTTTCCGTCTGCCTAAGGATGAAATGTTGTACTGAACAACAACTGAGAACCCATAGCTTCTTGCGAACTCCTCCAGAAATAGGATGTGAACCGTGGGTCTCGATCTGAAACTATGAACACAGGCACATCATGCATCCTTACTATCTCCTGAATGTACAATTCTTCCAATATGTTTAAGGAGTATTTAACCCTGATAGGCAAAAAATAGGCAGTATTTGTAAGTCGATCTACTACTACCCAAATGGCAACCTGTCAATGTAGTGCCGACAGTAACCCAGTGACAAAATCCATCGCTATATGCTCCCACTTCCACTTAGGAATATACAGTGGCTGCAATGACCCTGTCGGTCTTTAATGCTCAGGTTTCACCTACTGGCATGTCAAACACTGTGCTACAAGCTCAGCAATTTCTCTTTTCATTCCACCCCACCAAAAAAATTTCTGAAGATCCCTGTACATTTAGTGCTACTAGGATGTACCATATACAGGGATTGATGCGCTTCTTCCAAAATCACTTTCTTAATCTTAGGGTCAGCAGGTACACACAACCTGGTACGAAACCTCAAGGCTCCATCATCTGAGATACTGAAATCTACCTCTTGACCATCCTGTACTTTCTCTATAAGCTTTACCAGCTCTACATCACTCATATGTGCTGCTTTAATTTTTTCCTGTAGAGTCGGTTGTAGCAGCAGATTGGCAATAAATGCCTAATGATCACCCTCTACGAGTTCTATCCCTAGTCTCTCCAAATCCATTTGTACTAGATGTTGTATCGCCACTACAGACACTGATACACCCACTGATTTCTAGATCAAGGCACCAGCTACCACATTAGCCTTTCTCGGGTGGTAATTGATTGTGCAATCGCCATCCTTTATCAGCTCCAACAACCTCCTCTGCCTCATGTTCAATTCTTTTTGTGTGAAAATGTATTTCAGACTCTTATGATCAATAAAAATCTCACACCTACCCCTATAGAGATAATATTTCCAAATCTTTAGTGTGTATACCACTGCTGCTAGCTCCAGATCATGGGTACGGTAATTCTTCTCATATTCTTTCAACTGTCATGAGGCATATACTATCACTCTCCCTTGCTACATCAGAACACAACCGAGCCCCTTATGCGATGCATCACTGTAAATTACGAAACCCTCTTCACGTGAAGGAATCGTCAACACCGGTGTAGAGATGAACCGCTGCTTCAACTCTTAGAAGCTCTGCTCACATTCATCATTCCACTCGAATTTCACCCCTTTCCTAGTCAATCTCGTCAAAGGACCCGACAATTTAGAAAAACCATTAACAAACTTGCGATAGTACCCAAACAATCTCAGGAAAATTTTAATTTCCTGCACATTCTTTAGTCATACCCAATCTGCTACCACCTCAATCTTACTCGGGTCTACTGAGATACCACCCCTAGAGATCACATGTCCAAGGAAGGTAACCTGCTCCAACCAGAACTCGTACTTCTTGAATATCACAAATAGTTTCCTTTCCCTCAGTACCTAAAGCACTGTCCTCATAGGCTTTTCATGCTCCTCCAGGCTCTTTAAATACACCAGTATGTCATTGATAAACACTACCACAAATTGATCTAGATACTAGTGAAATACTTGGCTCATCAAGTCCCTAAACACTATAGGAACATTTGTCAGTCTAAACGGCATAAACAAAAATTCATAGTGCCCATATCGAGTCCTGAATGTCGTCTTTGAAACATCGTCTGCTCTAACCTTTACCTGATGATACTCAGACCATAAATCTATCTTCGAGAAAACCTATGTCCCCTGTAACTGATCAAACAAATCATCGATGCGGGGAAGCGGGTATTTATTCTTGATAGTCACTTTGTTAATTTCTCGGTAGTCGATACACATTCTCATAGACCCATCTTTCTTTTTCATATATAATACCAATGCTCCCCAGAGCGACACGCTGGGCTGAATAAATCCCCTGTCTAACAATTCCTGCAACTGGTCTTTCAATTCTTTAAATTCTTCCGGTGCCATTTTGTACGGCGCTTTCAAAATCAGCGTTGTCTCCGGTACTAGATCAATAGAAAACTGTGTCTTACGATCAAGAGGTAGTCCCGGTAAATCCTAGGAGAAAACATCAAGAAAATCCCTCACTACTGGGATATCGTCTATCCTCAACTCTCCTTCTGATACCGCCTTTACACAGACCACATAACCCTGACAACCCTTTAGTAGCAATCGTCTTGCCTAAATAGAGCATAATAACTGTGGTGGGGTACGCTCACAAGACCCCACAAACTTGTACTCATGTTTTCCTAAAGGTCTGAACACTACCTCTCTCTAATGACAATCTATACTGGCATAATTAGCAGTTACTCAGTCCATCCCCAATATCACCTCAAACCCATGCATATCCAAGACCACTAGATCAGCTAATAAAATCCTCCCCTGAATGCATACCGAACAGTTACTAAGTACCTTCTCACATGTCCCCCACAGCCCTTGTCGGCGTAGCCACTGACAAACTGACACCCAACTACTATGTTTCTAACCCATAATATTTAACAAACTCCTAGGCGATAAAAGAATGAGTTGCCCCCGAATCAAATAAAGTAGTAGTTGTAAATGACAGAATTGAAATTGTACCTATCACAACATCTTCTGCTGCCCCCGGTGTCAGCGTGTAGACTCGAGCTGGGACAATATTCCTCTACTATTCGCCTCAAGGTGCCTGATAACCTCCTTGGAATAATGTAGGAATAGATGCGGCAAATGGCGGTACACAGAAGTCCCTCACCATATGCCCAGGCTGATAGCACCGACAACACACAATCTCCCTAACCCGTCACTCGCCCGAGTGTCTCCAATAGCATATGGGACAAGAAGGGGGCGTCTGACTACCTTGTATAGCCCGATCTCTCACTACCTGTCTCCATCCTCCCCTACTATCATGCTTCCTCCAAGGCCCTTGACTAGACCTTGCCTGACCATTTGGAGGCGCGGGCCTCTTCCCCTAACTCTGTGCTGCGGTGCCTCTCTGAAGGCCACCCTCAATCACCATAGCTCTATCCACTACCTCTGCAAATGTCTAAGCTTAAAAGCCTATAACCTGCTCAAACAGACTCTGCCTCAAACCCTTTTCAAACTTTCTCTCCTCATATGGTACCAAATACGGAGCAAACCAAGACAGCTCAATGAATTTGGCCGCATACTGTTGTACTATCATCAGTCCCTATGTCAGATGCAGAAACTCCACTACCTTCGCACTCCTAACAATAGCAGGAAAGTATCTCTCAAAAAAGATCTCCTTGAAGCGGCTCCACGTCACCACTATAGGTACGGTCTCTGCTCCTCCAACAATCTTGCTGATCTCCACCAGTGCTTTGCCTCCCCAGTCAACTTAAATGTCGCAAATAAAACTTTCTACTCATCTGTGTATGAGAGAGCTGCCAACATATCCTCTATGTCTTGGACCCAGTTCTCACCCACAAATGGGTCAGCTCCTCCAGAGAATGATGGGGGTCTCATCCGCGTGAACTGCTCAATTGTGCAGCTCCGCCCTCCCGAACTCCCAGCCATCTCAGACATAACCTACTGGGTGACACTATGTAGTACTACATCAGGGTCTCCTCCACCCATACTGGAAGGTCCTGCATCATCCCCCCTAGTAGGTGCACTACTACCCCCTAGATCCATCCTGCAAATGGAATAAAACTGTCATAGAATCCTATCATCATGACCGACTATCACACCCAACATACTAAAATCTACTAAATACTCTGCTACAGACATTTCTCTTAACATTCTCAATCCCCATTTAAGATTCAATCCTACCACTCAAAAACACAATTCAACGATAGTATCTATGGTTTTCCAGAAGTTGTCACCCCAAGAAAAACACAGAAACAACCACGTAACTCCTGCTTCCAAGTCACAAGATAGAACCTTAAATTCAAAATTTCATCCTTTAACAACATCTAATTCATATCTCGTTAATATCCATTCCTATACTCTGGTATTGTATTCCGTTGTGTATTAAAGTCTGCAGAACCTAGCAACTTAGGCTTTAATACCAAACTGTGACGCCCCAATTTTTCATACCATTTTTTTTTTCCATATAAACAACATATATAACCATATATTGGCCACGTCAACCACCAATACCATAATACATAATCCGATCTGAAAGTGGGTACTGGGTATACAATCATACTTATATACACAACCCTAACAACGGAGGTCATTTCATATATATATATATACATACCACAGCGAATACATATACCAAAGTATTAACCATCATAAATACAAATCTAACACAAAAATTCTAGGGGAATCAACCTCCCTAGCTCAAAACACTCACCCTATCTACTCAAGTTATTGACTCCCCTCTATCTCGAAGCTCTATCACCAGGTCTATATCGATTTCCTAAAATATTTAAATGATTGGGTGAGACACATCTCAGTAAGATGGAATAAATTATTTATAGTGTGTGATAGTATGAGATTCATTATATCATAAGATATATTCATTTCAGTAATAGTAATATATCTTCTAAGAAAACATACCATTTTCACAATCATAATCATATAGATATACAACGCAAGCTTTCATAAATTTTTAATTTCATTTCCAAATCCATTCGTACACAACCCATGTTTACCAACAAAGTTCTTGAGGATAGGGAAGCTTACCCACCCATAGAAGTAGCTTCCCTCTGCCCTAATATCATTTGCATCCTAACCCGATTAACTTGGGTTCAGCAACAACTGACACTTATCAAAGCACTCACATTTCTCAGTAAGCCCTCAGATGGTGTGTTTTACTTCGCTTTAATTATTTATATTATTAACTCATGCTATTTCATTTCTCATTTCCTTTCTTATTTCCATTCCCATTTCATTTCCATTTTCATTTCATTTCCATTTTCATGCCCATATCTAGCTCATAAGTGTCCCTAGTTACCGATACATACGTGTATGTACTTATGGCTGCCCTGAGGATAACTTTCCACGTCATGCTTCCCTCTATGAATAAGGTTGTGCAGCCCGAAGGTTAGACCTAACCACGGTTTGCTTACCCGGTTAGGTCAAATATCATATCATATATCCTGCGTTTGTAGTACGAATAGCTAGCCAATAGCCCTGATCCAGACTCAAGGGGCACAACAAATTTACTATACAGCTCAATCTACTGTCACGCCATACACTCTACGAGTCTGTGTGGTTGCATTGTCTCCACTAGCAACAGTACTGTTCTTAATATTGCAACCCATTATTAGGGTTTCCATATCCATCCATTAGGGTTATCACTACCACATACCAACAATCGTTATACGGTGTTGGCATTTCATCAACCACATTTCTGTATTCCTATTTCAAAATTTCACATTTCAATTCTCACAATTCAATATTCATATTATAGAATTAACGTTGCAATATTCACATTTCTCATATTCACATTTTCCATAGCCATATTTCTCATATTCACATTTCAATATATGTAGTGTAGTATTCACATTACAATACTCACACTCTCATTTTCTCAATTTCATATTCTCATATCAGTATTCACATATCATTATTCTCATTGTAGTATTATCATTGCAATGTCCACATTTTCATTATTCACAACTTATTTCATCATTTCAATGGTATTTCATCAGCTCAGTACTCATTTCATCTCATAAATACATATACATATCTCATTTCAAGTAATTCACATTTCTCAATAAAACATTTACATATCTCATAATCATCATTTCTTAAAAGATATACATGTTTTTCAGTATATTTCACTTTCATCATTTTTCCACATTTCAAATCTCATATCTCAATTCACATTTCATAATCTCATATTCTTAGGGTAAATCATTTAACTCAATTTTAAACATATCTCAATATAAAGCATATGTCACACAAATTTCATCTAATATTTATATCATAAATAAATTTTAGGTAAAAATATCATAATTCCATTTCTCATATTTCTCAACCCATAATTTTTAGAAAAAGACAACCATAATTTAAGCCCCTTACCTGGCTTACTGAGATTTTGCTAAAACACGCAATTTCTACACCCTTCGGCGTTCGTGGCTCGAAAACTTGAAATTTACATTTACTCCATTTATTCAACTCAACTTCCTGAATAATTTCCATTTAACACTTCCTACATTTCATATACTCCAAATTAATTAAAAAACCTGAATTACACCACTTACCCTGGTTTTGGGATGGTGCCTCAGAACCCCAACCTTAAAATCTACTCCATGTACGTTGCAAAGAATCTTCCCAGGAACCCCATGTTGGTTTCTGATCATCAATCTAGGCTTTAACAGAGCTGAAATCGAAGAGAGAAGGAGGGAACTTCGTAGGTTTGCATGAAAGAGAGAGAGAGAGAGAGAGAGAGAGAGAGAGAGAGAGAGAGAGAGAGAGAGAGAGAGAGTGAGTGAGTGAGTGAGTGAGAGAAAAAGGGAAAGAGAGAGAGAGAGAGAGAGAGAGAGAGAGAGAGAGAGAGAGAGAATTTGGTTTGATTAAAAACAAATGACTAGCAGGATCTTCTCAATATGCCCACAATAGAGAAAACCATCGTCGATTTTCTCTGACCCTTAAAAAACTATTGCCGGTTTTCTATTCCCTAGAAAATCGTCGCCGATTTTCTCCCCTTCTAGCCAAAAACCTCCTTTTCTCATTTATTTTTATTATTTTATTTTCCCAAGTCTCTACACAAGGGACCTTAGACGTGCGACCTGCACAACGATGCCATTAACTGAAAAATGAATTAATTGAAGATTTTCCAGAGTACCTTGACCAGGAGAATTTGGGATGCAACCAGATCGACTGTTATCGAGTTCAGAAATCTGCTGCGCAAGATTTTTGGCAAAAGTTTTCAGATTTGGATTTGATCGTGTGTGCTAAGGGGTATAAAATTAAACTTTGAATAGATGATTAGGCGCTCCATTTTGGTTCTTGGAGACTCTATTGAGTGCCCTTGAGTTCCTTTTGGTGCCTTTAGATTAGATTTCATTTAATTGTAAATTTACAGTGCTTTGTTTAATTTCAAGTTGCAAGTTCAATTGTATTTCAATTCCTGCTTTGTTTCAATTATGCATTTCAATAAAAGTCATGCTTCGCAAAAAATAGGAAAAAGGGTAAAAAGGTAATTTTAGCAGGCTTCGTCGACGAAGCCAAGGTTCTCGTCGATGAAGGCCCTTTTACGATTCATCCTCAAAATTCAGAGCCTCGACGATGAAGAGATTCGGACCAATAGGAAAATATCGAACAAGGGTTCGTTGACGAAAGAAGAGGTTCATTGACGAAGAGCCTTCTGTGGCTCGTCAACGAAGGCACCATTTGTCGACGAGTTTAACCAGGTCAAAGGGTCTATAAATATCATTTTTTGGTTCCTTAAGGGTTAAGAAACTCAAAACTCTCTCTCTCTCTTTAGAACCGAAAAACTCTCTCTCTCTCTCTCTCTCTCTTCGATCCTTCGTTGTTCGTCACCTGAATCCATGATCCGACGTTACTACGTGGATTAGGGGGAAAACGTCTATGATTATAGCGGATTGGATCTTCATTTTGAGGATTTTTGGTTTTCATCCCGAAATCGAGATAAGAGTCTAAGTTTGTTTTTGGTTCGGTAAATCTGTAGTCAATGCGATTGTATTAAAGTATTGTTCTTCGATTTTTAGGTTTTGAGAACTTGGTTCGTTGTTTTGGAGCCAGGTAGCTCATGTTTCAGAATTCAGAAAAAAGTAAGGGGATTTTTTTACATCAGTCTTTTTAGAAAACTAAACTACTAAAAAGTTAGCTTATGTTTATATGCACATATTGACTGCTTATTTGCGAAGTTTCTCCAGGTAAAAATGCCAATTTTACGATTTTGGTAAAAATGAGGGTTTTGGCATATGATCTCCAAACTTTTAAAAACTTCTTTATTTTTATTAATCTTAACATAGGAGATGCTTGAACCCCTTATTTTCCATTTAAATGATATTTATTGAGTTATATGCTATATAGCGGATTTTTGACCAAACGAGTGTGACATATGATATGAAATGGAATATGTGAATCAATTTAAATACGTATATAAACTATGGGAACTGGAGTTCCATTTTACTACCTAAAAATGTGAAAATAGGTGTTGGTTGTATACCGAACTTTGTATGTAAAAAGGGTTAAACCAAGAATGTGTGGGTCGGTTTATACCACAGTATGAGTGAATGAGTTTGTGAAGATATTGAAACTGTATAGGTGATTTATGAATTGGAAAGAAGCCAATTTGGTTTTATTATAAATTGTATAAATGATATTTTAAACCACAGCTTGTTACTATCAGAGCCTTAAAAAGCTCACCGTTATATCAAAGTCTTAAAAAGCTCACCATTATATAAGAGCCCTAAAAAGCTCACCATTATAAAAGATCCTTAAAAAGCTCAATGTTATGTAAAGCCTTAAAAAGCTTAAGCGCGCTTCCATTTCTATACTTTGGATATAATGCAACCACACATCTGATTTTCAATGTGGGTATCGAGATAGTTGGCTGGATTTGGAGTGTGCCACTGGTGGATTAATGGACTAGGTGGTTCCAGTCGGACTATAGTAAATCACACAACCCAAGCCAAAGGGTAGTGTTGGCATTTGTTATTATTGATTCTAAGCTGTACGATGTTCTAAATATGCACATACATAATTTAAAAACTAAAATGGGTAAAGTCACATATTTGAGTACCGGGCGGAGGGATTGTACAGTGTATGGGCCTATACCCTATCCTAGTCTCAAGAACTCTCACTTGCAACGATGCCTAATTATCTATTGCTGGAATTATATCTATATATCCCCTATATTACGATATTGAGAATATGCTATACGTGTAACTACTTCCTACTGGTTTGAATACATATTATCATACAATGATGTAATATTTTCCACCTTATTGATAAGTGTCTCACCTAAATATACAAACTTTGTTACAGATCCTATAGGACGTCAATCCTAGTTGCTAGAGGGACTTGGAGGGTCATTTTGTTTTTAGCCTACGTAACTGTTTGTATATGCAATAGACTCGGTTCAGAATAACTTTTGGAGATTGTAAGAACATGTTATGATTTAAGTAAAATCGTATGTATTTGAGGATACAGTTAGAAACTCTAGTTTCGTCTATTCAATTCCATATGAATGTCTATGTTTTTCGTTGTGCATGAGATTAGATATCAGTATGAAACACCCGTGTGACCCTATTAAGGGTGGGTGGTATATGTATGTTCATTCAGATACAAGTATAGTAGCACTCTAGGGCCATATAAAGGGCCAAGGCGTTACAATTGGTATCGGAGCCCTTAGCCAGTTGGAAGTGTGATATGGTTCACACTGCCTGGTTATGGAAATATTCAGAGCTTAGGTTGCTAGGTTCTGTAAATTAGACTATACCAGAGTTTAGGATTAGGATAAGATAATTTAGTTTTGCTTAGTATATCTAAGGACAGAAATCCATTGACAGACTTCTGTATTTTTCTGGATCAATTGAAAGGTTTAGAAAATCACAGCAATCCATTGACCATTTTGTTTTCAAGTGGAATGGGCGGAACTTGAGTTAGAATGGGAATGTTAATGTGATACCCCATGGATGAAAGGCTTAAAATACTAGATGTTACTACCCATATCAACAAGGTGCACCTTTCTTTTCGGGAGCCTTCCCATAAGAACTTCATAGTTAAGATGCTTGGCTTGGAGCAATCTTGGGATGGGTGACCATTTGGGAATTTTTCTCAGGATGTGTGTGAGTGAGGACAAAACACATTGAAAAGGATACATGTTGATTTGTAGGGCCAGTCATTAGTATGATAAGGCCCGCCCCCTTGTTGTCTGGTCCAGGTGGAGGAGGAGAGACGCAGTGCTTCCTAACAGACCCAGGTTGGGGCGTTACAAATGGTATCAGAACCAATACCTAGCCGGAAGTGTGATGAGATTCACATCGCCTGGGTTTGGAAATGTGGGTTCGCAATGAGGACGTTGTGTTCCATAAGTGGGGGAGAATGTGATACCCCATGGATGAAAAGCTTAAAGGACTAGATGTTACTACCCATATCAATAAGGTGCACCTTTCTTTTTGAGAGTCTTCCCATAAGAACTTCATAGTTAAGCGTGCTTAGCTTGGAGCAATCTTGCAATGGGTGACCACCTGTAAAGTTTTCTCAAGAAATGTGTGAGTGAGGAGAGATGCAGTGCTCCCTGGCAGACCCAGGTTGGGGTGTTATAGTTAAAATCATTGAAGTACACCAATATTAGGAATGTGGATTAAGGGAATTGAGTCTATAGTATTGTAGTATTAGTTGATACTTAGGTTATTAAGCTTCTAATTTATTTTCTTAATTTACTTCTTTAGGATGGAGTCCAGAGATAATACTGTCAACGTGGGAGGCAGTAGTAGTGAGGGTGCCGGCCATGAGGCTGGCAGTGACTCCACGAGTGTATTTTCGGATTTCGCATTGCAGCTTATGGTTGAGGTGGTGCAAATGAATAGAAGCTAGGATCGTCCCACAGCTGAGATGGGATGCTCCATTGACCAGTTCACTAGACTGAAGTCTTCTATTTTCATAGGAAGTGCAGATCCAATTCGAGCTGAGAATTGGATCTAGGAGATAGGAAAGATCCTGGATGTTCTGAACTGCACTAAGAAGCATAGGGTAACCTTTGCAACTTTCAAGTTGTCAGGGGAGACAGAGAGATGGTGAGTGGTTGTAAAGAAAATGAAGGAGCACCGACCGATACCAGTTGTGATGATGTGGGCCTGTTTTAGAGAATTATTCTTTGAATGGTACATTTCGGCCACTGTTAGAAATGCAAAAATGGAAGAATTCATGAGTCTGACACAAGAATCGTTGACAGTGCAGTAGTACGCTGCCAAATTCCAGGAGCTATCCCAATTTGCTCCATTCATGATATCGGTGAGGCAATGAAGGCCTGGAAGTCTCAGAGGGGTCTAAGGGAGGAGATCTGGAGGCAGACAACGATCTTGCAGTTTCAGGATTTTGCTACACTAGTAGACAAAGCCACTGTAGCAGAAGAGAGTCTGTTGGAGGACACAGAAGTAAAGGTTCCAAAGAAGAGGACAGTGCCTCCCAGTTCTTCTTCTAGTGCAAGGTAGGGCAACTGGAAGAAGAATAGTAGTGGTATATCTCAGAGCACCGCATCTTATCATGGTTGCTTTACGTGTGGTAAGGGGCACTCTAGGCAGTGTTGAATAACTATAGGGGCTTGTTTGTCATGTGGTAAGTAGGGACATCAGGTGAAATATTATCGCATGCAGGGGAACATCGGAGCCCCACAAAGTCCATACAATGGAGGTACACAATCGCAACATGGTGGTCAACAAGGGGTACAGCCTAGGCTAGAGTGTATTCCCTAACTAGGCGATGCAGAGAATGCTGGTGATGTAGTCACATGTATCATTTACATGCTTTCTCATAAAGTTGTTATATTATTTGCTTATAGGGCAATGCATTCTTTTATTTCACAGGGATTTGTTAAACTGTGTGGGTTAGAGGTTCAATAGCTAGATCATGAACTGGTAGTGGCTATGCCATCTGGGTCAGTAGTCGTGTGTAGTAAAGTAGTCCATGATTCTCTAGTAGAAATTTAGGAGAGGGTACTACCAATCAGTCTCATTGTGTTTGACATGCACAATGATACAGTTGCAGGGCATGCACATCTTCTCTAAGATCAATCTACGATCTGGGTATCACTAGATGAAGATAAAAGAGGAGGACACTCCAAAGACAGCTTTTCGAACCTGGTATGGCCATTACGAATTTATGCTTATGCCTTTCGATTTGACGAATGCACCTGCGACATTTATAGATCTGATGAATAGGATCTTTCACGAATACTTAGACTAGTTCATTGTGGTATTTATAGATGACATCCTAGTGTATTCTACGAGTGCTGCGGAACATGAGGTTCATCTAAGATTGGTACTGTAAATGCTCAAGGAAAAGAAGTTATATGCTAAACTGAAGAAATGTGTGTTCTGGCTGGAACAAATTGCGTTTCTAGGGTATGTAGTGTCTAAATAACGGGTATTAGTGGACCTGAGTAAAATAGAAGCAGTAAACGACTGGGCTAGGATGAAGAACGTTCAGGAGGTCAGAAGTTTTCTCGATCTTGCAGGATACTACCGACGGTTCATAGAAGGGTTCTTCAAATTAATGGGTCCATTGACGCAACTCACGAAGAAGAATGTGAAGTATGATTGGACTAATGAGTGCAAGCTGAGTTTTCGAGAGCTGAAAAAATAGTTGGTCTTTGCTCCAGTTCTGACCATTCCATCTAGGGATGGTGGATTTGTTATCTACGATAATGCCTCTAAGAAAGGTCTCGGGTGTGTTCTAATGCAGCAGGGAAGGATGATGGCTTATGCTTCTCATCAACTCAAGGAGTACGAGAAAAACTACCCAACACATGATATGAAATTGGCAGCGGTAGTGTTTGCATTGAAAATTTGGAGGCAATGCCTGTACGGTAAAAGGTGCGAGATTTTTACATACCATAAAAGTCTTAAGTACATTTTCACCCAAAAGGAGCTAAACATGAGGCAATGTAGATGGCCAGAGTTGATAAAGGACTACAATTATACCATTAGCTATCACCTAGGAAAAGCAAATATGGTAGCTGATGCTCTAAATCAAAAGTTAGTTGATACGTCAATCTCAACACTAGGAGTTTAGCATCACATTTGTATGAACCTGGAAAAGTTGGGCGTAGAGGTTGTGGAAGGAAATCACCAGGCTCTTCTTGGTAGCTTGGCGGTACAGCTGACCTTACTGGAGAGGATCAGAACAGCTCAGAAGGAGGACGAAGAGCTGGTAGAAGTTATGGAAGGGGTACAGAGTGGTTTAAAGTCAAACTTCAATATCTTGGGTGATGGGATATTGAGATTCAACAACGGGGTTTGTGTACCGGATGACGCCGAGATTAAATGGGTCATTATGGTGGAGGCACATCATTTGCTCTATACCGTGCATCCTGGAAGTACAAAGATGTACCAAAACCTTAGGGAATCTTTCTGGTGGTCAAACATGAAAAGAGAGATTGCCTGTTTCATAGAGTAGTGCCTAACATATCAGCAAGTCAAGGCAGAGCACTAGAGGCCAACATGACCCCTTCAACTAGTTGACATTACCAAGTGGAAATGGGAGCATATCTCGATGGATTTTTTATCGGGGTTACCTACAGCAATGCATGGGCAGAATGATATATGGGTTGTATGTAGGGACCCAAATCCGGAAAATAAATAAAGAAAAAATAAGGGAAATTAAAAAGAATAAAACAATAGAGCTCGTCAACGAGGCTTCATTTCTGATGGACGAGGTTTCTTCTGTGGCTCGGCAACGAGATGTCGGGGCTCGTTGACGAGGAGTTACGGAGGGATTTTTAGAGATTATGAAATCTTAGGCTCGTCGATGAGGTTACCTCCTCGGCCACGAGCGACCTTCTTTGGCTCGTTGAGAAGAACTCCGACTCGTTGACGAGGCTGGCCGGGTCGACCTAGTTATAAATAGAATATCCTTTTCTTCCTTGCTAAGTTATCCCTTTCTCTCTCTCTCTCTAGAACTCAAATTAACCCTCTCTTTCTCTAAGATTTCGTGCCATCTTTTACTAGAATCAACAATCCGACATCACTACGTGGGTTAGGAGGAGAATCTCTACAGTTATAGCGAATCAGATTTTTTATCTAGCGATTTTTGAATTTTTCCCTAAAATCGAGGTAAGGGTCTGATTTCATTTTCAATTGAGTAGTTATGTAGTAGCCGAGATTATAGTGAAGCAATGTTCTTCGGTTTTTAGGTTTCAGGGATTCTAGGTCGTTGTTTTGGATCGATCCATTCATATTTCGGTTTTCAGGATTAAGGTAAGGGGATTTATTTACATCAGTAACTTTAGAAAAAGAAACCACAAAACATGTAGCTTGTGTTTATATGTAATTATTGACTACTTGTTTGCAAAATTTTACTGGGTATAAATGCCAATTCTTACAACTTTTCACGATTTTACGGTTTTGACAAAAATGGGATTTTTGGCTTATGAACTCCAAATTTTTTAAACTACTTTATTTGCACTAAAACTAAAGTAGGCAATGCTTGAAACTCTTAATAGCAGTAGAAATGATATTTTACGAACCAGTTTATATGAAATGTATATATATGAGCAAATAAGTGTGACGTATGATATAAATTGATTCTATATTCATTTGAGATGCATATATATGAACTATAGGGACTTAAGTTCCAAGTGGTTGTTAGAAATTGCAGAAAACAGGTGTCTATTAGATACCATACCAAGTATGAGAAAAGGGTAAAATCGAGAGGTTACGAGCCGATTTTTACCACAGACCATTGTATGAATGAAAGTATGCATGAATGAGATTGGGAAAATACTAGAATTGCACAGGTTATTATGTTTTAATGTAAATTTTATATATGATATTGGGACCGCAGCTTGTCTCAATAGTATATGAAGCTTTAAAAAGGCTTATATTATATAGGCTCGGTACCGTTGCCAAAACAGAGGTACAATGCAACCACACATAGTTATTGTTCAATATGGGTACCTAGTGGTAAGCTTGGTAAGAAAGGCCACTGGTCAAAAGGGATCAGGGTGGTGATGGCCAAGTTAGACTCCAATATGATAGGATCCCTGGCAATGCCTGTACATACAGGGCTCAATCAGTGTCCTCTTAGCACACAACCCTTGCCACGGGGAGTTACTAGCATTATTATGATAGTTTCGACCTGGACAGTGTTCTAAATATGCATATACATGATTTAAAGAATTTACTGGGCAGAGTCACAGGTCTGAGTACCGGGGGGAGGGATTGTACAGTGTATGGACCTATACCCTACCCTAATTTCGGGAACTCTCACTTGTAATGATGTTGGGTTTTATATTATCATGGAGTTGTTTATGTACTATTTTTACATTACAATGTTGAGAATGTGCAATCTATGTAACTGTTTTCAAATAAGAATATAACTATACAGTCACATACTGATGTAATATCTTCATCCTTACTGAGAAGTGTCTCACCCCATCTTACAACCTTGTTTTCAAGAGTTATAGGAAATTGGTCCTAGTCGTTTAGAGAGGCTGTGTAGCGTAGGGTCCTGTTAGTTAGCGTAAGTTTTTGTATAAGTACTTGGTTGTTAGCCTGGTTGGATTTTTGGGAATGTAATATAATTTATGTTTTATGTACAGTTGAATATATGTAAGGAACATTTAGATACTCTGGTATGTCTATTAGAATCCATATGAATGATTTATGATTTCCACAAAATATGTGAGTACATATCATTATTGAATACCCGTATGTCCCTGTTTAGGGCGGGTGGTTATGTCTGTTATCAGGATTTGTACAAGATATGTATGTATAGTAGCACTCCAGGGTCATATTAAGGGTTGGGGCATTACAGTTTGGTATCAGAGACATAGCCAACCAGAAGTGTGATGTGAATTGCACTACCTGGTTATAGATATGCTTAGAGCTTAGGTTGCTAGGTTCTATGGATTAGACTATACCATAGTTTAGAATGTGAGTATGATTTTCAAGTTTAGCTTAGTATACCGGAGACAGAAATCCATTGACAGACTTCTATGCTTTTCTGGATCATTTGAATTGTTCAAAACATCACAGCAATCTATTAGCGATTTTTTTTCTAAGTGGAAGGGCGAAACTCGAGTTAGAATGAGAATGTTAGTCATTAAAGTATGTCGATACTAGGAATGTGATTATGGGAAGTGAGTTTATAGTATTGCGATATTAGTTGGTTAGGCTTCTAATTGATTTCCTCAATTGCTTTTCAGGATGGAATCTAGGGATATTACTACCAACGTTGGAGGCAGTAGTAGTGAGGGTGTTGGCCATGAAGCTGGCAGTGACTCTACTAGTGTGCTATGGGACTTCGCTCAACAACTTATGGCTGAGTTTGTTCAGACGAATAAAGGTCAAGATCGTCCCTTTGCTGAGTTGGGATGCTCCATTGACCAGTTCACACAACTGAAACCTCCTGTCTTCGTGGGGAGTGCGGATCTGATTTGGGCTGAGAATTGGATCGAAGAGATTGAGAAGATTCTAGACGTCCTGAACTACACTAAGAAGCGGAAGGTAGCCTTTGCAACGTTCAAGCTTATAGGTGAAGCAGAGAGGTGGTGGAAGTCAATTAAGATGCTTGAAGATCATCGACCTACTCCTATGGTTCTGACGTGGGCTCGATTCAAAGATTTATTCTTTGAACGGTATTTTTCAGCCACGGTCAGAAATGCCAAGATGGAGGAATTCATAAGTCTAGAGCAGGGGCAGTTGTCAGTTCAACAGTATGCTGCCAGATTTCAGAAGCTATCTCAATTTGCTCCATTCATGATTTCGGACGAGACAAAGAAGGCTTCGAAGTTTCAAAGGGGCCTGAATAAGGAGATCAGGAAGCAGACTGCGATCTGGCAAATGCAGGACTTTGTTACTCTAGTTGACAAAGCCACCATAGTAGAGGAGAGTGTGCAAGAGGACCTTGAGGTTGAGACTCCGAAGAAGAGACCTGTGCCTTCCATTTCTTATGGAGGGGCAAAGCAGGGCAATTGGAAGAAGAACAGTGGTGGTGTTTCTTAGAGTATCGCAACTACTCCAGCTTGTTCCAAGTGTGGGAGACCTCACTCAGGGAAGTGTTTGTCAGGTTCTAGAGCTTGTTTTCATTATGGTAGGATGGGACATCAGAAGAAAGATTGTTACATGTTGATGAATAGTGGAGCTCCACAACAGTCATATGGAGGAGGTGTTCAGGCACAGTGGGGTGGTTAACAAGGGGGAACAACCCAAGCTAGGGTGTACTCCCTAACTCCTGGTGACACAGAGAATGCAAGAGATGTTGTCACAGGTACCATTTACATGCTTTCCAATAAAGTTGTTATAATATTTGACTCAGGGGCAACGCATTCCTTTATCTCCCGAGGATTTGTTAAACTGTGTGGGATTGAGACTCAACAGTTAGATTATGAACTGGTGATGGCTACACCTTCAAGGTCGGTAGTCGTATGTAGTAGGGTAATTCGTGACTTTCTAGTAGAAATTCAGGAGATAGTACTACCAGTTAGTTTTATTGTGTTTGAGATGCATGGCTTCGATATCATTCTAGGTATGGACTAGTTGTCTACCACTTATGCTAGTATCGATTGCCACAATATAGAAGTGGTATTTAGACCTCTGGGGAAGCGGGAATTCAGATTTTTTTAGGATCGTGTGTGCGTTTCACACCACGGATCCTCTCAGCTTTGCAGGTTAGGAAATTACTTTTGGAGGGATGCCAAGGGTATCTGGCATTTGTGAAAGACACACTGGCAGAGGAACATGAACTATAGGAGATTCTTGTCATGTGCAAGTTCCCAGATGTGCTCCTAGAGGACTTACTGGGATCACCTCTAGATCGTGAGGTGGAGTTTGGTATAGAGTTGGTTCCTGGTACGATGCTAGTATTGAAAGCTTCGTATCGTATGGCTCCAACTGAATTGAGAGAGTTGAAAGAACAACTTCAAGAGTTGCTAGATAAGGGGTACATTTGACCGAGTGTTTCGCCCTAGGGAACATCGGTACTATTTATAAAGAAGAAAGACGAATCGATGAGGATGTGTATCGACTACATAGAACTTAATAAGGTGATGATAAAGAACAAATACCCATTACCCAGGATTGAAGATCTGTTTGACCAGCTTCAAGGCACACAGATCTTATCTAAGATCGATCTACGGTCTGGGTATCACCAGCTAAAGGTGAAAACGGAGGATGTTCCGAAAACAGCTTTCCGAACTCGATACGGTCATTACAAATTCATGGTTATGCCATTCAGTCTGAAAAATGCACTTGCAGCATTTATGGATTTAATGAATTGGGTTTTCCATGAAAACTTATATCAGTTCGTCGTGGTATTCATTGATGACATCCTAGTATATTCTAGGAGTGCTGCAGAGCATGAAGTTCATCTGAGACTGGTATTGCAAGTGCTCAAGGATAAGAGTTTTTACGCTAAACTGAAGAAGTGCGAGTTCTGGCTAGAACAGATTTCGTTTCTAGGGTATGTAGTGTCCAAAGGAGGGGTATCAGTGGATCCGAGTAAAATTGAAGCGATGGTGGACTAGGAAAGACCGAAGAATGTTCAGGAGGTTAAAAGTTTTCTGGGTCTTGCAGGTTACTACCATCGTTTTGTAAAAGGGTTCTCTAGTTTAGCAGGTCCATTGATGCGACTCACAAGGAAGAACGTGAGGTATAACTGGACTGATGAGTGTGATATGAGTTTCTAGGAGCTAAAACGACAACTAGTTACTACTCCAGTTCTAACCATTCCATCTAGGGATGGTGGGTTTGTTATCTACAGTGACGCCTCTAAGAAGGGTCTCAGTTGTGTTCTAATGCAGCAGGGCAGGGTGGTTGCATACGCTTCTCGTCAACTCAAAGAGTACGAGAAGAACTACCCAACACTGAAAATCTGGAGGCACTACCTGTATGGTGAAAGGTGCAAGATTTTTACTGATTATAAGAGTCTTAAGTACATTTTCACCTAGAAAGAACTGAACATGAGACAGCATAGGTGGCTTGAGTTGATAAAGGACTATGACTGTATTATTAGTTACCACCCAAGAAAAGCAAATATGGTAAAGGATGCTCTGAGTCAGAAGTATGTGGATGCGTCAGTCTCTACAATGGGAGTTCAGCATTAGATCTGTATAGACCTAGAAACGTTGTGCTTAGAAGTGGTGGAAGGAAATCACCAGGCTGTTCTTGCTAGCCTAGTGGTACAGCCGACCTTATAGGAGAAGATCTGAACAGCTCAGAAGGAAGATCCAGAGCTAGTTTAGGTTATAGAAGGAGTTCAGAGTGGGTTAAAGCCGAATTTCATTATCTCTGGTGATGGGATATTGAGATTTCATAGTAGGGTTTGTGTACCGAATGACACCGAGATCAAACAGGTCATTCTGGAGGAGGCACATCGTTCGCTCTACACCATACATCCTAGCAGTACGAAAATGTACCGAAATTTGAGGGAATCTTCCTGGTAATCGAACATGAAAAGAGAGATCACCCAATTCGTAGAGCAGTGTCTGACATGTCAGCAGGTTAAGGTAGAGCACCAGAGGCCAACAGGACCACTTCAACCACTTGACATCCCCATGTGGAAGTAGGAGCACATCTCGATGGATTTTGTGATGGGGTTACTTGCATTGGTGCATGGGCAGAATGCTATATGGGTTGTAGTTGATCGACTGACAAAGACTGCACATTTCATTCCAATCAAAGTCAACTATTCTCTGAATCGGCTGGTAGAGTTGTATGAGTAGGAGATTGTATGACTCCATGGTGTCCCTATTTCTAATGTTTCATATCAAGATCCATGTTTTACATCTCGTTTTTGGAAGAGTCTACAGGATGCCTTAGGATTCAACTCACGTTCAGTACATCTTTCCACCTGCAGACGGATGGGCAGTCTGAGAGGACTATTCAGACGTTAGATTATATGTTGCGAGCTTGTGTACTGGACTTTGGTGATATTTGGATACGGTATCTACCACTTGTTAAGTTTGCGTATAACAACAGTTACCAGGCTAGCATAGAGATGGCACCTTATTAGGCATTGTATGGTTGTCAGTGTCGATCTCCATTGTATTAGGATCAGGTAGGTGAGCGGCAGATATTGGGTTTGGAACTGATTCAGCGGGTCTCTACAAAGGTCGAGTTGATCAGGGAGAGAATTAAGGTAGCCCAGAGTCGGCAGAAGAGTTATGCTGATACTCGCCGATGAGAGCTAGAGTTCGAGGCAAGAAGCATGGTATTCCTGAGGATCGCTCCAATGAAAGGAGTGATAAGGTTCAGAAAGAAAGGGAAGCTAATTCGTTAGTATATTGGGCCTTTCGAGATCCTGGAAAGGATAGGTTGAATTGCTTATCAAGTGGCTTTACCCTTAGCACTATCCAGAGTTCATGACGTGTTCCAAGTGTCAGTGCTGAGGAAGTACGTGTCAGATCCATCATATGTGCTGAGTTACGAACCTCTAGAGATTAGTGATGTTTTATTATATGAGGAGGTACCAGTATAGGTATTGGATCGAAAGGTTCAGTAGTTACGAACCAAGGAAATACTGCTAGTGAAGGTATTGTTACAAAACCATGCAGTGGAAGAAGTTACATAGGAGTTAGAAACAGAGATACGTCAAAAGTATCCTCAGTTGTTCAAAGACGGATAAGTTAGTCAGGTAAGTGAATGTGTGTATGTTAGTATGTTTGGTAAGTAGATATAACATTCGGGAGAGTTTTGTATATATATTGTAAGCTCTCGAAGCTTTACGTTGTAACCATGGTATCCTTAAACAAAGAAGGTATTGGATTTAATGGGATTGAAAATAAAAAGAAAAAGAATCTTTACATGGGTTATTTTTCAAAAGAATCCAAAGATTATGCTAGCACATCTTCTAATGCCTACACTAACATTATATGCTATCAATGTAAGAAAAAGGGACATATAAAGTTTGAATGTCCATTTAAAAGAAAGGGTGTGAAGACTAAACAAGTTTGGAGAATTAAGGAAACATCCTTTATTAAACCAACCAGACTCAAGAAAGTATGGGTACCAAGATGAAAGACTAATTCATAAATGAAAAAATTCATGGATTAAGTCATTCCCCTTTAAAATTGAGAAAGTAACTTAATTCATGATCAACAAACAAACTAGTTGAAATAGAAAAACATAAAGATGAGTTTAAGAATTTATTATAACAAATTCAAAACGGCATTGTTGGCCAAAATCATAGGATGATTTTTTTACAAGACTTAACTTAAGAAAGATATTAAGAAATATCAAATTGAGCATATTACATAAGTGTCTTGATTAAGAAAAAGATATTTGAGAATGAAAGCCTATATGCTACATGCTTACATGCCTATATGAGATGCTATATTCTACATGTGTATGACTTGACTTGACTTAACTTATATTGATAATTTATGGCTCACTATGTTGAAAATTTGAGCATGAGATTATTAAGCGTAAGCATGAATTTTGATATGAGATTAATTCTTGACCATGCATGCTATTGATGAATCAAATGGATAAACTTACTACTCTTTATATTGATATATATGAGCTATGAAAGATATAATAGTTATATTGGTATTCATGAACTATGCATGATGTGATAATGACTTTGGTATCTATAAAGTACTTTGGTATCCATGAATATTTTAATTGATATCAAAATTTAAAAGCTCACTTGGTATCACAATCTAAAAGTTAAATTTGTTTTTGAGCATGACAAGTATGATTATATCTATAAGCATGGTATGACATTAATGATATTGGCATGATATTGATATTTGATACATGATGTAAATCAATGTTTTGAAACATGGGATGATAAAAGCATAATTGGTAACAAAACTGAATATATTGAATTCAGGGGGAGTGTTATGACTTATTGCATATATTATGATTATTTCCTTATTAATCAATTGGTATCATGAATTAATAAAACTTTAAATTGATATCATGAATTAAATTTTAAATTGGTATCATAAAACTAACAAATGATATCTTGAATAATGTAAAAAAAAAAAAAAGGAAAAATCTGTTAAAACTCATATACATGACTATTAAAACACACTACACATGATATATTGAAAAATAATAAATTGAGTGTATACATATGTTTGATATGCATGTTTGATGATATGCTCAAAATATGATTTTATTTGAACTTAATCATTTTTTTCTCTTTTTGATTGATGTCAAAAGGGGGAAAAGTTTTAAGTAAAAATTGAGCATGGTATTGCAAAAATTGAGCATAAACATAATATATATATATATATATATATATATATATATATATATATATATATCAAAATGAGGAGAAGTATTTGATATTGTTTCATAAACTTGAATTTGAATGAAGTGATGAGCATGATTGTAAAAGAGTTTTTGAAATTTATATTGATCTTGCAAATATTGTTAAGATGATGTTTATTGAAGGGGGGGAGTCTTTTTAAGGCTCACTACAATTTTTGTTTCTTATTTGTCATCATCAAAAAGGGGGAGATTGTTGGTCATACAAGGCTTAACATCTTATTTTGATGCTAACAAACAAGTAGAACTTAACATAATTGGTTAAGTAATGTCATTTTAGGATTCAATGATGAATGCAAGGTCAAGTGTTTAGAAGAATTCATGAAAGCTTATATTTCAAAGAAGGATGATAAATATGAAGCTTAAAGCATGGATTCAAAAATGGATTTAAAGCTAAATCTTGAAGATCATGAGAGCATGAGGATTGAAGGAAACTTGATGAAAGTTCAAAGAAATATAAAGCAAGCATAAAGACCTCAAGGAATTCAAGAATTGAAAATTTGAAAGAGTTTATAGGAAATTTCATGTAAGTACTTCAAAATAATTTCAATATGGACGCATGAAACTCTTAGGTTAATTTCTTGGACCTAGATACCTTTTAACATACTTGAAAAATATTTATATAAGGTCTAAAATTATTTCAAAAAACTTAGAATCATTTTTGGAATGAAAAACACCAAAAAGAGGATTTCCCAATTACTGTCATTTTTTCTACATCTGCATTGATGTATATTTTTATCTATCAAATAATTTTTATTTTAAAATGTGTTCAACATGAAAGTTTTAGGATTTTCTCTTAGATTTCTTTTGACACCAAGCTCGTCAAATTTGGAGTTTCAAATAAAAAGTTATAACCAAAATATTGAAGGGTGCTCAAAGTTGACAACTTGACAGACGCCTGTCCACGTTCGTATAGACGCTTGTCTGTGCACTTTGAGACGCTTGTTCGTGTTCATTCAGGTGACTACCACCTTTCTATCCCTTTAATTTAACTAGACAGTCGACTACCAAAAAGGGATAGTCAACTATCACGCAGCAGATTTTGAATTTTCATAACAGACAAATTTTTTAAATGAGGTTGCTTAGGGCTCAAACTTTGTGAAAACTTGGGGAATACTCTAAGTCACTTGGGGATCAAGTTACATACTTTTTCAAGTCTATAAATAAGCCTCAAATATCATTGAATTAATTAACTAAGAACCAAGAATTCAAATCAGCATTCAAAAAATTCTCTCAATTGCTTTCAACACTCAAAGGCTCTTTCACTCTCATCTTGTCTACGAAGTTTGTTGAGGTCTTGTTGATTCTCACTTACCAATATTGTGCTACAAATTCTAAATCTTTCAATCATTGAAAAAATTAATCGGTGATATACTTCCTTGAGCTTCAATTTAAAATCCATATTGTTATTAACTTTGAAGTATATTATAGTGTTGAATTGTTGTACTAATCAGCTCTTTGTGTGAGCAATTCTTTGTACATCTATTTGATTTGTATCTTGTAGATTGACAATTCCAATGATTGTTTGAATCGTTGGCTAAGTAAGGGGATATTGCTTAGAGAGAAGGGCTCTAGTTTATTTGAAGGAGTGACCGAACAAGGGTACATCGTTTGGAAAGGCGGGCTATAGCCTACTGAAGGAGTGTGTAAAGGTTCCGCCCGGAAAAGGAATAGGTTTAGTGAATCCTTTGATGGTTTTCCAAAGGTGAGGATGTAGGCTGGGTATAAGTCAAACCGCGTAAAAATCCCAGTCTCACTCTCTCTTTCCCTTACTCTTTATTTTCAGCACATATAAATTGCATGGATGATTTAAATTCTTAATCATTTATACTACGAAGTTTGGAAATTAAGTAAACTGAAGTATAAATTATTTCTGGGCTTGCGGAAACCGAAAAGGAGTACGTTAGTTGATCAATACTTTGTGGAAACCATAAGGGAGTACATTGTTTGGTCAACGCCTGAAAGACTCTTTAACTAAAAGTTTATTTAAAGTCTATGCTTCTGGAAAGAGAGTTGGATTTTATATTACACATCATATTGAAGAAACAAATCCATTAATACAAGACTTTATATCAGCAAGCATAAATTATCATTCACTACAAGGTTTGGTTCAAATTCATATCCACAAGGCTTATATAAACAAACAAACCATCTTAAGTTCTTACATTACCCAAAGTGCTGTATATTTTAATCTTGGTTTGGTTGTTTGCTTTCAAATTGTGGTTAATTGGTTTGGTTGATTGATTACTTGAATGATTGAATGTTTGTGTGGTTGTGGATTAAATAAAGAAATAAGTTTTTGCTGAAAGTTTGAAGAATCAACAATAAGTTAAGAATTCCTAAAAAGATTTAAAAGAAAATTTTTAAAACCCAATTCACCCCCCCTTTTGGGACTATATCTTTGTTTTCAGTTACGTAGTGTTCGAGATTATAGTGAAGTAATGTTCTTCGAATTTTAGGTTTTGGGAATCCCAAGTCGTTGTTTTAGATCGATCCGTACGTGTTTCGATTTTCGGGATTAAGGTAATGGGATTTCTTTACATCGGTATTTTTAGAAAAAGAACCTGTAGGAAATCTAGCTTATGTTCATATGTACTTATTGACTGCTTATTTGCAAAGTTTTACTGGGTATAAATGCCGATTCTTATGGTTTTTCATGATTTTTCGCTTTTGGAAAAAATGGGGTTTTTGGCATATGATCTCCAAATTGCTTAAACTACTTTATTTGCACTAAAACTAAAGTAGGAGATGCTTCAAACTCTTAATAGCAACAGAAATGATATTTTACGAACAAGTTTATATGAAATGTGTATATATGAGCAAATAAGTGTGACGTATGATATGAATTGATTCTATACTGATTTGAGATACATGTATATGAACTATAGGGACTCAGGTTCCAAGTGGTTATCAGAAATTGCAGAAAATAGGTGCTGATTAGATACCGTGCCAAGTATGAGAAAAGGGTAAAACCAAGAGGTTACGAGCCAGTTTTTACCACGGTAAGAATGAACGTATGCATGAATGAGATTGTGAAAATACTAGAATTGCACAAGTTATTAAGTTTTAGTGTAAATTGTATATATGATATTGGGACCGCAGCTTGTCTCAATAGTATATGAAGCCATAAAAAGCTTATATTATGTAGGCTTGGTACCGTTGCCAAAATAGAGGTACAGTGCAACCACACGTAGTTATTATTCAGTGTGGGTACCTAGTAGTAGGCTTGGTAATAAGGGTCACTGGTCAAAAAGGATCAGGGTGGCTATAATCAAGTTATACTGCAGTATGATAGTATGCCTAACGATGCCTGTACGTACAAGGCTATATGAGTGTTTTCTTAGCACACAACCTTTGCCACGAGGAGTTACTGGCATAGTTATGATAGTTTCGAGCTGGACGATGTTCTAAATATGCATATACATGATTTAAAGGATTTCTTAGGCAGAGTCACAGGTCTGAGTACCTGACGAAGGGATTATACAGTGTATGGGCCTATACCCTACCCCAACCTCTGGAACTCTCACTCGTAATAATGCTGGGTTTTATATTATCAGGGAGTTATTTGTGTACTATTTATACATTACAGTGTTGAAATTGTGCAATCTATGTAACTATTTTAAAATAATAATATAACTGTACAGTCACACACTAATGTAATATCTTCCTCCTTACTAATAAGTGTCTCGCCCCAATCTTACAACCTTGTTTTCAGGAGCTACAGGAAATCGGTCCTAGTCTAGAAAGGCTATGGAGCGTAGGGTCCTGTTAGTTAGTGTAAGTTTTTGTGTGAGAAATGGGTTGTTAGCCCGATTGGTTTTTTGGGAATGTAATATAGTTTATGTTTTACGTACGGTTGAATATATGCAAGGAACATTTAGATACTCTAGTATGTCTATTAGAATCCATATGAATGATTTGTGATTTTCACAAAATATGTGAGTACAGATCATTATTGAATACCCGTATGTCCCTGTTTAGGGCGGGTGGTTATGTATGTTATCAGGATTTGTACAGGATATGTATGTATAATAGCACTCTGGGGTCGTATTAAGGGCCAGGGCATTACATTGTAGTTGATCGGCTGACGAAGACTGCACAATTCATTCAAATCAGAGTCAACTATTCTCTAAATAAGCTAGCAGAGCTATATGTGTAGGAGATTGTACAACTCCATGGTATCCCAATTTCTATCGTTTCAAATCGAGACCCACATTTTACTTCTCGATTCTAGAAGAGTCTATAGGATGCCTTGGGATTGCAACTTACATTCAGTACATCATTTCACCCGCAAACGAATGGACAGCTTGAAAGGAATATTCAGACGTTAGAGGATATGCGGGCATGCATACTAGATTTTGGGGACAATTGGATACGGTATCTACCGCTTATGGAATTTGTGTATAATAATAGCTACTAGGCCAGTATAGAGATGGCACCATACGAGGCATTGTATGGTCGAGTGTGTCGGTCTCCGTTGTACTGGGATCAAGTAGGCGAGTAGCAAATACTAAAACCGAAATTGATTCAGTAGGCCTCTGCAAAGGTCGAGCTGATTAGAGAGAGAATCAGGGCAGCTTAAAGTCGGCCAAAGAGTTATGTTGATACTCGCCGACAAGAGCTAAAGTTTGAGGCAAGAGATATGGTATTCTTGAAGATTGCTCCAATGAAAGGAGTAGTGAGGTTTGGGAAGAAGGGGAAATTGAGCCCTCGGTACATTGGACCATTTGAGATCCTGAAAAGGATTGGTCTGGTTGCTTATCGAGTGGCATTACCCCTAACACTATCCAGAGTTCACGACGTGTTTCACGTGTCAGTGCTGAGGAAGTACATGCTCGATCCTTCGCACGTGCTGAGTTACGAGCCTCTAGAGATTAGTGATGCATTTGCATACGAAGAGGTTCCGGTCCAGATTTTAGATCAGAAGGTGCAGTAGTTACAGACTAAGGAGATACCGTTAGTGAAAGTAATATGACGTAATCATGCAGTGGAGGAAGTTTCATGGGAATTGGAATCAAAGATACGCCAAAAGTACCCTCAGTTATTTAAAGATAGTTAGAGATAGACAGGTAAGTAAGAATGTATATATGTTTGGTAGAATAGGTGGTTTAGATTATTCTAGATATGGTCTTCGGGAAAGTTTTGTATGTATTGTAAACTCTCAAAGAATCACATTGTAACCACAGAATTCCTCCGCCATATGTGAGGGTATGTAATAAACTTGGGCCAGAGCAGCTATGTAGGCAGCTGCCGGCTCTTATGTAGAATTGAGTTATAAGGTAAGGTTATGCTTAGAAATGGCTAATATATTTTGAGGAAAAAAGTTTTATAAGGAGGGGAGATCATAGAGACCTGGACCCATAAAATAGGAAAAAGGGTAAAAAAATAATTTTAGCAGGCTTCGTCAACAAAGCCAAGGTTGTCGTCGATGAAGGCCCTTCTACGGTTCATCGCCGAAATTCAGAGCCTCAGGATCCTGACCAACAGGAAAATATCGGACAAGGGTTCATCAACAAAGGAAGAGGTTCGTTGACAAAGAGCCTTCTATGGCTCATCGACAAAGGCACCATTCGTCGACGAGTTTGACTAGGTCAAGGGATCTATAAATATCATTTTTGGTTGCTTAACGATTAACAAATTCAAAACTCTCTCTCTTTCTCTCTCTCTCTCTCTCTCTCTCTCTCTCTCTCTCTCTCTCTCTCTCTCTCTCCTCTCTCTCTCTCTCTCTCTCTCTCTCTCTCTCTCTCTTCGATCCTTTGTTGTTCGTCACCCAAATCCATGATCCGACGTTACTACATAGATTAGGGGGAAAACCTCTCCGACTATAGCAGATTGGATCTTCATTTTGAGAATTTTCGGGTTTCATCCTGAAATTGAGGTAAAACTCTAAGTTCATTTTTGGTTCGGTAGATCTGTAGTAAATAGGATTGTATTAAAGTATTGTTTTTTGATTTTTAGGTTTTGAGAACTCGGTTCGTTGTTTTGGAGTCGGGTAGCTCGTGTTTCGAAATTCATAAAAAAGTAAGGGGATTTGTTTACATCAGTCTTTTTAGAAAAATAAACTGTTAAAAATTTAGCTTATGTTTATATGCACGTATTGACTACTTATTTGCGAAGTTTCACTAGGTAAAAATGCCAGTTTTACAATTTTACCGTTTTGATAAAAATGAAGGTTTTGGCGTATGATCTCCAAGCTTTTCAAAACTTCTTTATTTGTATTAATCTTAACGTAGGAGATGCTTGAACCCCTTATTTTCCATTTAAATGATATTTATTGAGTTATATGCTGTATAGCGGATATTTGACCAAACGACTGTGACATATGATATGAAATTGAATATGTGAATCTATTTAAATACATATATGAACTATGGGAACTGGAGTTCCATTTTTCTATATGAAAATATGGAAAATAGGTGTCAATTATATACTGAGCTTTGTATGTGAAAAGGGTTAAACCAAGAATGTGTGTGTCGATTTATACCACAGTATGAATGAATGAATTTGTGAAAATATTGGAACTGTATAGGTGATTTATGAATTGGAAACAAGTCAAATTGGTTTTATTATAAATTATATATATGATATTTGAAACCGCAACTTGTTAGTATCAAAGCCTTAAAAGGCTCACCGTTATATCAGAGCCTTAAAAAGCTCACTATTATATGAGAGCCCTAAAAAGCTCACCATTATAAGAGAGCCTTAAAAAGCTCAACGTTATATAGAGTCTTAAAAAGCTTAAGCGCGGTTCCGTTGCTATATTCTAGATATAGTGCAACCACACATTTGATTTTAAATGTGGGTATCGAGATAGTTGGCTGGATTTGGAGTGTGCCACTGGTGGATTAATGGACCAGGAGGTTCCAATTGGACTATAGTAAATCGCACAACTCGAGCCAAGAGGTAGTGTTGGATTTTTTTTTTATTGTTTCTAAGCTAGATAGTGTTCTAAATATGCATATACATGATTTAAAAACTAAAATGGGCAAAGTCACAGGTTTGAGTACCGAGCAGAGGGATTGTACAGCGTATGGGCTTGTACCCTACCCTAAGCTCGAGAACTCTCGCTTGCAACGATGCCTAATTATCTATTGCTGGAATTATATCTATATATCCCTTATATTACGGTATTGAAAATATGCTATATATGTAACTGCTTCCTACTAGTTTGAATACGTATTGTCACACACTGATGTAATAATTTCTACCTTACTGACAAGTGTCTCACCCTAATATACAACCTTTGGTTCAGTTCCTATAGGACGTCGGTCCTAGTTGCTAAAAGGACTTGGAGGGTCGTTTTGTTTTTAGCCTACGTAAGTGTTTGTATATGTAATTGACTCAATTCAGAATATCTTTTGGAGATTGTAAGAACATGTTATGTTTTAAGTACAATCGTAGGTATTTGAGGATACAGTTAGAAACTTTGGTTTCATCTTTTAGATTCCATATCAATGTTTATGTTTTTCATTGTGCTTGAGATTAGATATCAGTATGAAACACTTGTATGTCCCTATTAAGGGCGGGTGGTATATGTATGTTTATTCAGATACAGGAATAGTAGCACTCTGGGGCCATATAAAGGGTCAGGGTGTTACAGTTGGTATTGGAGCCCTTAGCTAGCCGGAAGTGCGATATGGTTCACACTGCCTGGTCATGGAAATATTCAGAGTTTAGGTTGCTAGGTTTTGTAGATTAGACTATACCAGAGTTTAGGATTGGGATAAGACATTTGAGTTTTGCTTAGTAGACCTAAGGACAGAAATCCATTGACGGACTTCTGCATTTTTCTGGATCAATTGAAAGGTCCAGAAAATCACAGTATTCCATTGACGATTTTGTTTCCAAGTGGAAAGGCGGAACTTGAGTTAGAATGGGAATGTTAAAATCATTGGAGCCAATATTAGGAATGTGGATTAAGGGAACTAAGTCTATAGTATTGTAGTATTAGTTGATACTTAGGTTATTAAGCTTCTAATCAATTTTCTTAAATTACTTCTTTAGGATGGAGTCTAGAGATAATATTGCCAACATGGGAGGCAGTAGTAGTGAGGGTTCTGGCCATGAGGCTAGTAGTGACTCCACGAGTGTATTACGGGATTTCGCACTGTAGCTTATGGCTAAGGTGGTGCAAACGAATAGAGGGCAGGACTGTCCCACAGCTGAGATGGGATGCTCCATTGACCAGTTCACTAGACTAAAGCCTTCTGTTTTCATAGGAAGTGCAGATCCAATTCAAGCTAAGAATTGGATCTAGGAGATCGAGAAGATCCTGGATGTTCTAAACTGCACTAAGAAGCAGAGGGTAACCTTTGCAACATTCAAGTTGTCGAGGGAGGCAGAGAGATGGTGGGTTTTAGTAAAGAAAATGGAGGAGCACTGACCAATACCAGTTGCGATGACGTGGACCCATTTTAGAGAATTATTCTTTGAACGGTACTTTCTGGCCATGGTTAGAAATGCAAAAATGGAAGAATTCTTAAGTCTGACATAGAAGTCATTGACAGTGCAGCAGTACACTGCAAGATTTCAAGAATTATCCTGATTTGCAAGATTCATGATATCGGATGAGGCAATGAAGGCCTGGAAATTTTAGAGGGGTCTAAGGAAAGAGATCTAGAGGCAAACATCGATCTTGCAGTTGTAGGACTTTGCTACACTTGTAGACAAAGCAACAGTAGCAGAGGAGAGTCAGTTGGAGGACGCAGAGGTCTAGGATCCGAAGAAAAGGCCAGTGCCTCCCAATTCTTCTTCTGGTGCAAGGCAGGGCAACTCGAAGAAGAACAGTAGTGGTACATCTCAGAGCACCACATCCTATCGTGGTTGCCCTACGTGTGGTAAGGGGCACTCTAGGCAGTGTTGGAGGACCTACAAGGGCTTGTTTTCCATGTGATAAGTAGGGACATTAGGTGAAAGATTGTCGCATGCAAGGAAATAACAGAGCCCCACAACAGCCATACAGGGGAGGTACGCAGTCGCAGCGTGGTGGTCAACAGGGTGGTACAGCCCAGGCTAGGGTGTATTCCCTGACTCAAGCGACAAAAAGAATGCTAGTGATGTAGTCACAGGTATCATTTACATGTTCTCTCATAAAGCTATCATATTATTCGATTCTGGGGCAACGCATTCCTTTATTTCATGGGGATTTGTTAAACTGTGTGGGTTAGAGGTTCAACAGCTAGATCATGAACTAGTAGTGGCTACGCCATCTGGGTCGGTAGTCGTGTGTAGTAAAGTTGTCCATAATTTTCCAGTAGAAATTCAGGAGAGGGTACTACCAGTCAATCTCATTGTGTTTGAGATGCATGGCTTCGATATCATTCAAGCGATGGACTGGTTATCTGCCAGTTATGCTAGTATCGGTTGCCACAAGAGACAGGTGGTGTTTAGACCGCCAAGAGAGCATGAGTTCAAGTTCTTAGGATCGTGTGTGCATTTTGCACCATGGATCCTTTTAGCTATACAGGTTAGGAGATTTCTCCTAGAGGGATGCCAAGGATACCTGGAGTTTGTGAAAGACACGCCAGAAGAAGAACATAAACTAGAGGGGATTCCTGTAGTGTGCGAGTTCCCAGACGTATTTCTAGAGGACTTGCCAGGATTACCTCCTGATCGCGAGGTGGAGTTTGTTATAGAGTTGGTATCAGGTATGATGCCAATATCGAAAGCTCCATATCGTATGGCTCCAGGAGAATTGAGAGAGTTGAAGGAGCAACTACAGGAGCTACTAGAGAAGGAGTATATTCAACCGAGTGTTTCGCCCTGGGGAGCACCAGTGTTATTTGAAAAGAAGAAGGATTGGTCAATGAGGATGTGCATCGACTACAAAGAGCTTAACAAGGTGACGATAAAGAACAGATTCCCATTACCCAGGACTGATGATTTGTTTGACCAACTGTAAGGCACGCAAATCTTCTCTAAGATCAATCTACGATCTGGGTATTACCATATGAAGGTGAAATCGGAGGACGTTCCGAAGACAGCTTTTCAAATTCGGTATGGCCATTACAAATTTATGCTTATGCCTTTCAGTTTGACAAATGCACCTGCGACATTTATGGATTTGATAAACAGGGTCTTTCATAAATACTTAAACCAGTTCGTCATGTTATTTATATATGACATCGTAGTGTATTCTAGGAGTGCTACAGAACATGAGGTTCATCTAAGATTGGTACAGCAAATGCACAGGGAAAAGAGGTTATATGTAAACTAAAGAAATGCGAGTTCTGGCTGGATCAAATTGCGTTTCTAGGGCATGTAGTGTCTAAAGAAGGGGTATCAGTGGACCCGAGTAAAATAGAAGTCGTAGTGGACTGAGCTAGGCCCAAGAATGTTTAGGAGGTCAAAAGTTTTCTAGGTCTTGGAGGATACTACTGACAGTTCTTAGAAGGGTTCTCCAGTTTAGCAGGTCCATTGACGCGACTCACGAGAAAGAATGTGAAGTATGATTGGACTGATGAGTGCGAGCTGAGTTTCCAAAAGCTGAAACAGCGGTTGGTCTCTACTCTAGTTCTGACCATTCTATATGGGGATAATGGATTTGTTATCTACAGTGACGCCTCTAAGAAAGGTCTTAGGTGTGTTATAATGTAGTAGGGAAGGGTGATTGCTTATGCTTCTCATCAACTCAAGGAGTACGAGAAGAACTACCCGACACATGATATGGAATTGGCAGCGGTAGTGTTTGCATTGAAAATCTGGAAGCACTACCTATACGGTAAAAGGTGCGAGATTTTTTCCAACCATAAAAGTCTTAAGTACATTTTCACCCAAAAGAAGCTAAACATGTGGCAATGCAGATGGCTAGAGTTGATCAAGAACTACGATTGTACCATTAGCTATCACCCAGGAAAAGCAAATGTGGTAGCTTATGCTCTGAATCAAAAGTTAGTTGATGTGTCAGTCTCAGCAGTGGGTTTTCAACATCAGATCTGTCTGGACCTGGAAAGGTTGGGCTTAGAGGTTGTGGAAGGAAATCACTAGGCTCTTCTTGGTAGCTTGGCGGTACAGCCGACCTTACTGGAGAGGATCTAAACAACTCAAAAGGAGGACGAAGAGCTGGTAGAAGTTATAGAAGGGGTACAGAGTGGTTTAAAGCCGAACTTCAATATCTTAGGTGATGGGATATTAAGATTCCACAACAAGGTTTGTGTATCGGATGACACCGAGATTAAATGGGTCATTTTGGAGGAGGCACACCGTTCACTCTATAACGTGCATCCTGGAAGTACGAAGATATACCAAAACCTTAGGAAATTTTTCTGGTGGTCAAACATGAAAAAAGAGATTGCCCGTTTCATAGAGCAGTGCCTGACATGTCAGCAAGTCAAGGCGGAGCACTAGAGGCCAGCAAAACCCCTTCAACCACTTGACATTCCCAAATGGAAATGGGATCATATCTCAATGAATTTCATATTAGGGTTACCTACGATGGTGCATGGGCAGAATGCTATATGGGTTGTAGTTGATCGGCTGACGAAGACTACACATTTCATTCCAATCAGGGTCAGTTATTCTCTGAATAAGCTAGCAAAACTATATGTGCAGGAGATTGTATGACTCCATGGTATCCCAGTTTCTATCGTTTCATATCAAGAACCACGTTTTACTTATCGATTCTGAAAGAGTCTACAGGATGCCTTGGGATCGCAGCTTACATTCAGTATGTCATTTCAGTCGTAGACGGATGGACAGTCTGAGAGGACTATTCAGACGCTAGAGGATATGTTGTGGGCATGCGTACTAGATTTTAGGAACAGTTGGATACAGCTTTCTGTTCCCTCCATAAAACCATTGCTAGTTTTCTCCACTTCTAACCAAAAACCTCATTTTCTCATTTATTTTTATTATTTTATTTTCCCAAGTCTCTACACAAGAGACCTTAGACGTGCGACCTAGGCGACGATGCCATCAACTGAATAATGAATTAATTGAAGATTTTCCGTAGTACCTCGACCAAGGCGCGACCAGGAGAATTTGAGGTGCAACTAGGTCGACTGTTATCGAGTTCAGAAATCTACTACGCGAGATTTTTGGCGAAAGTTTCCTGATTTGGATTTGATCATGTGTGTTAAGGGGTATAAAATTAAACTTCAAATAGATGATTAGGGGCTCCCTTTTGGTTCTTGGAGACTCTATTGAGTGCCCTCGAGTTCCTTTTGGTGCCTTTAGATTAGATTTCATTTAATTGTCAATTTACAGTGCTTTGTTTAATTTCAAGTTGCAAGTTCAATTGTATTTCAATTCCTACTTTGTTTCAATTCTGCATTTCAATAAAATTCATGCTTTCAATTATGTCTTTCAATACCTTGTCTTTGCTTTTAATTTCATGCACCATGAGTAGCTAATTAGTTTGATTCTCTGGTTGTGATGAAACCCTAGGCTAGAACAGCATAGCTAGGATTCAGTCAATTGTGCATAATAGGGTGATGCTTAAAAAGAATACCCCATTTTCCCAATCGTGCCCCGGACAATTGGTGCGAACCCGGCTACCATATGCTACTCGAGCGAATTATGTTAAAAAGGAATTCATGTTCTCTAAATAGGGTATACCCCGTTCCCGCGATCATGCTCCGAACGATTGGTGTGGACCCGACTACCCTATGCTACTCGAGTGAATTTCTTATCTTTAAAACCCTAGTATGGATAATTGACTGAACCTAGTAATTGCTTTTTAAAGACCTAGGGTGGATTCATAATCACGGAATTGCTTTTCCATAAGTAACTTAATTCACTTTTAATTGCTTTTGTACTTTAATAGAAAAACCAAAATCCAACCTTTTCTTCTTGTCCAGCGTAGTAAACTAGGTTAATTTGGTACACTGATGCACTATAGTCCATGAGGATCAACACCCAATTTACTCATTGTTCTACTAAACTTGGGACTAGTTAGGTTTTATAAATTTTATCTTTGGTAATTAAGGACCCAAGCCTTGGCGAGCCTACCAGTAGGGGAGCATCACGAGCCAAGTTTATTTAGGGCATTATGCTTGCTTTTGACCGCTTGTTTCATGTGCTTGAGATGGGTTTCCATCACCCAAATATTAGTGTAGGGTTATTTTTTAGAGATAGTTTTTCCCTATGCTAAAAATGGGAGTATGACTAATCGGTTATATTGATGTTCCTAGTGTTAGAGTGAGAATTTCATAGAAAGCTCTTTAGGTGAGGATGAGTGTTTATCTATTTGAAAAACTCACTAGTCATTGTAAACGTGTTTAGCCTATTAGCCTCCCTTGCTAGACACACATTGTTAACAAAGGTGTTAATTAATGAATTACATTGTTTCAATGTTTACCACTTGCATGTCATTACTTTTATAAAATGTTTAATACTTCAACGTGCGTTTCTTTGAGTGACAATGGAAGTGTTCTATTGGTAAACCATGTTAAACTTTAGGCTGACTAGTTAAAAAGGAGTGCTTTTGCTAGCACTTTGAACACCTCTACAACCCTCCACAAACCATGATGAAAATGAGAATGATTTAGTACCTTCCAAGCATATAACGGCATACAAGTAAGTAAGCAATGGGAATTAATACTAACTAGTCACCTTAAGATGAAAAAATTCCCTCACAAGATAATTGATTTTTAGTGACAAAATTAATTTTTGGGGACAAATCAAACAGTCCTCACTAAAGATTATATTTATGGACGAATTATAAAGTTGTGGCCAAAATGTTGAAAAAATATACCTTGTCAACTAAAAGAATTTTGTCACAAAACGTTGGGCAGGAAGGGATATTGGTTTTGGCAAGCTGCAACAATTTTTTATTGATGACCCAAAATAACTTCAGCACAAAAATTAATTTTATCACCATACTTCTGCATAAAATGTCATCTTTAATATCAAAGAAGGATATTGTTTTTTGCAACTTAAATGCATTTCAAATAATTATTTGTGACAATATTCTATTATCGCAAAAAAAAAAAAAATAAGCTCTAAAAAACAATGGTGTTTTAATTTTACCTTCAAAAAAATTATTATGCCTACATTTCCACTTTCATAACTATGTTTTATGTTTACTCCCGCAAGATCTTCCTTCCCTATTTCTCTTCTCCATTTGCATCCAAATTTTTTAGGTTTTCTCATCCTCTTATATCTTTTACTCTAGCTCTATGAAGCCCTCTATGGATGCATGTCTTTCAAGATCTTGACATGTGACACTAGAGTTTTCTAATTCCTCAAATCTCTCTGGCCTTCATTTTTTTTTTTTTTTATTATTATATAAGAACTCCAGTCACCAACGAATCTTTTGGATCCCTTGGTGCAACATCAAACCTAAAAATCAGCGTCCTCCACTTCCAAGTTTCGCTGATCAGGACAAAGTCCGAATGCGGATACGGCTTCTATGCATCAGTTGGACGTCCTCTGGCCTTCATTTTTTATTCTATTTTGGCTGGTTTTCTTTTACTCATGCCCATGTCTTAGGGGGGAGAATAGGAAGTGAAGAGAAATATATGAATTGATAATCCATGGATTTTTTTTAAGGCTTATGCTCAGTGGTTTTCACTTTAGGAAATGTTTTTAACATATTATGGTAGCCCAAGTTTTTATCCTAATGGATTTACAATTTTGGTCTTTGGAATGTCATAAGTTAATTAATGTTTTGAATTTATCATTGGACAGTTCAAAGTAAAATGTATTAAAATAATATACAAAGAGATTTTATTTTACTTGTACAACAAATGAAAAAAGACACGATTTAGCTTGTTTTATTTATTTCACTCGTAACTATTTTTACTTTCACCTTCTTTTCTTTTTTTTCTTTTTGCATGGCATGTATATATATCTAGATTAATTTACACGCATAGTATAGTTTTGTTTATTTATATTTCCCAAGTTTATGAGTATTGTTGAGAGATTAAAACTATTCATGAAGTCCTATTCAACCAACTTGAACTTTTTGGTGCATTGATCTCTTGACATGGATTAAAAAAAAAAAAAAAAAGTAATGTTCAGAGTTTTAACTTTGCACTGCTCTCCCAATTAAATAAGCAGCTGTTTGGTAAAAATTAAAAAAAAAATCAAAAATCAGGAAAAAAAAATGGAAACCAACATCTTAAGAAATACAAATTAAAAACTTAATTAAAAAAATACTCATTTTCATCTTTATATCAAATAATATTATAAAAATATGATTAAAATAATAAAATTACAAATAACACACATTAAAAAAATTACTATAATAAAAATAAATTTGAATCTAATTATTTTACTTAATTGTTGTACTTTCAAATTTTACTTTACATAGTAAAAGTATTTTGTAATTGATTTTATTATTATTTTGTAAAATTTATGTATTTTTTTAAATTATATTCAAATTTGTATGATCATTTAATTTTAATTTTAATTTTAAAGTATATAAAATGAATGATTTAATCCAAAAAAAAATTTAGATGTTAAAATTTCTAGCAATAGATTGTCAAAACAATTGAAAACCATAAAATCTAGTTTTCAATTTTTTGACAAACAACTGAAAATCAGCAACAAAAACAAAAACTGACAACAGAAACAAACGTATTTTTTTAATTTATATTTTCTCCGTAGAGAAATAAAAATAAAAAATAGGAAACAACAACAACCTCAAATATACAATAAGCTTTTAGTCTACTTGGAGGACTATAAATAGAAACATTTGTGCATGAAGCAAAATAAGTAGAGCATTTTAAATAGTTAAATCAACTATGAGTACGAGCCCCATTTGAAATGTCTTAAAAAATAAACATTTATTACAAAAATATATTGAAATTAACTAGTTATGTCAGTGTTTAGCTTACACTTAAATAAATACTTATTTCATAAAATACTTTTACAAACTATTCTTTTTAAGAAAAATAAGTATTTTCTGAAAAAAAAATATTTTAAAAAAATACCCATAATAAATAATCTCATATTACTTTTAGATTAGTACTCCTTCAAATTATTTTTTTTTGTTTTTTTCAAAAAATAAACTTTTGCTATAAATAGTTCCAAACAATAATTAAAACTAGTTAGTCTACACTGGATCCTCTCTTGAAAGTCCCAATAACTCTTCTTAGAAAGATATTAAAACCATCTTGATGTATTACCTAACCTCATTAAAATTTTAGATAAATCAATTCAATAATAAAGAAAGGGGATTGCTACCCCATGCTGCACTTATACCCTTGGCATTTAATTTTGTACACTCTTTTAATAATTTAAAGGAAGTTCTTAATTGACATTTTATGGAAATTTGTTACCAAATGTGAAAATGGAGAACTGCGTAGTTCTCTCGATCAGTGGCTTAGAGGTATGTTACAACACAAACCTCCCCTGACAGCAAGAAGCCAGCCAAGATTTCAATAACATATATTGGTTTGCACAGAAAGCAATAAAGCACCTGCGGAATCATGTGGGATGGCCCGTGGAGCTCATTTTCTCAATCTTCTCTCGCATCTTGTATTGCAAAGTTGCAGGAGCACAATCCAGCGGCGTTTCCCCTGAACAAAGAGGGAAACAATCAGAACTTGCACAATTGAAATCCGTCTTTACTGACTACCCACTGCTGCTACCTTACATAGCTACAAAAATCAAGCTATGCCACTGTAATTTGGAATTACTTGGAAGTCTATACGGCTCACATTTATAACAAATTAGAAGCATGCTACAAGTCTGAAAGATAAGCACTGGCTTTTAGGTTCCAAGGTATATTTTTAGATTTAAAAGCCAACTTTCAAATTTTTAATTTTCAAAATTGTAAGTATTTTTATTAGTGACTTTAAATTTTTTTTGCCCATCAGCTAAAAAAGCCTTGTGGATGAACAAATCTAGAACTTGCTCCCATGAATTTTACTCTTAAGTGGTCGGGTTAGGACATGACCAACCTGTAATTTCAAACTGCGTCCTACTCAATAGATAAAATGAATTTGAGAGTTTATTTGGCAGGGGGCTGATTACCTTGTGAATTCTTGCAGTCCACACTAGCCCCATAATCCATGAGCACAAAAGCTATATCAGTTTGATTGAAAAGTGCCGCCTACACCCATATAGTCCAGTTAATAGAAACACACAACACCAGAAGCAATATAACACTAGACGAGCAGTGCCATGTGAACGCATGTGCATTCGTGCATGCATGGCAAAGTACACACACACACACACGCACAATACCAGATGCAGCAAAGACAATCCTTGTTTGTCACGATAATTTGCATCCACACCCTATAAATATAACAAGGGTTCGGTGACTTAACAATCATGCAGTACTAAATGGAAAATGACAATAATGAAGCACTCAAAACAGTACAATGATTCTTACCTTCTTCAGAATTGTCTCAACAGCAATAGTATCATTGTTCTTTATAGCTTCTCTTACACCCTGGACATACAAAAACCACACTAGCATACATAAATAATCTATTGCAAAGATAGGCCTCCTGAAACTCAAATCAACTATCCTCTAATGAGCTTTAACCAGATTATCTAGAGTATACCTCCCCATTAACTTCATATCCCATCTGAGAACCATCCAAATTACTATTAGTCACTTGACCAAGGTTGAATACTGAGCTGCAAACATTTGCATAAGATCAATTACCAATGGGAAATTTTGAACACTATATGAGATGAGAGCACAAATATCTTATGAGTGTAGGTCAGCTCGCACGAGCACACGCCAGCATATACCCCGAAGAGAAGGTTTTTGTTTCTCAATAGCATTCATTCCATAAGATATTCCATAAGATGCAGCTGAAATTAGAATGGCAACATGAATGGAGTAATATAACTCACAAAAATAAAATAAGAAATGAGCATATATGTGGTAAGTTACGCGTAGGGCTGTTAAGCATAAACCAAATAAGGTTCCAGTGAGAAATAGTTATTTTCAGTTCATGATGGAGGCTGTAGGAGGGAAAGGGGCAGGGGTAAATCTAGAATAACTTGAATCAGGATAGTAAACAAGGATTTGACAGCACTCCAAGTTCAACATTCTGATATTACAATTGATCATACAAAACTGCAGAAAATGATTAATACAACTGACTCCACCTGATATGATTTAGGTTTGGTGGTGGTGATTATTGTATAAGCAGGCAATTCGTTGAAAAATGATTGAAAGGGGTAGGCATCTATTAAATCTTGATATGCATTGTTGGCCCGCAACCAAATAGCATAAGCTTTTAGGTAAAGTGGTATTCTAACATGATCTCAGAGCAAGATCGACCTAAACCCTACTGGCATGGTTGCCGCTAAATCAAACCCTAAACACCATAATACCACACAAACCAGCTGCTATAGAAGCATAATAAGCATCACCAAAGTCCAAGAGCGGGTTCAGGAGTTGTCGGAAAAAGCTGCAGTTTCCGGAAAAATCCTGGATGCTGCTGTCCTCTTCAAAACCTCAAGAAATACCTCCTATTTTGCAAAACTAACCACATAGAAGGCCACAAAAACTGCCGATCTGCCAGCATGCAAAATTTCAGAGACAGAAGAGCCTCCACGTGCCAGCTGAAAGCCAGCAGTGCCATCCCCATGCGCCAGCAAATGAGAGTCATTTGAGCAGCCATTTTGCTCCGATTTCCTCCCAAAAGTCATGAATCCATCCCTACACCATAATACCAAGTTGTTTGTCATCTTTTTTGTCCAAAGATATCACCTTTTTACTTTCTCATCTGCGGCATTCTGGGAATGATTGTTTGCTAATGCCTGAAGCTGTTGGTTAATGTTAAATGAGTTCATTGAGGCCTAAATCAGTGGTATTGCTGCGTTCTTGATTCGCTTTTATCTTGTTCAAGGTGAGCTTGTGGTTTGCTCTGGTTATCGAATGTTGTGTGTTGGGTGGTGTCGATGAATTGCAAGAGGATGTTGTTCGCTGTGTATTTTTTATTTGCTATTGTATGGAGGTTGTGTGTTCAGGGGTGGAGTTCTCAAATCCCAAATGTATGTTCCACCATCATGCACTTGTTTGAGTGAACATCGTACTATAACTGTCTCAAAGGAAGAGTAATCAAGGTTCCTACAGTATCAAGCATCCCAACAAGCATCTCATCACATTGCATCTTTTTCTGAGAAAGGTAATCCTACAGTTTGTATGTCATCTAGTATCTCTCCCACTAGTCCTTGGATTATCGACTCTGCTGCCACTCACCATACAGGTGTAACCAACTTCTTCTGTCCTCCAGTATACTAAAAATCTACCTCAAGTTACCCTTGTTGATGGGTCCACAACTACAGTTAAGGGGTTAGAAACAGTAAATCCTACTCCCTCCATCTCTCTTTCTTTTGTTTTGTACATTCCTAAGCCTCAGTTTGGCCCCCCTTGTGTCATTTTAAAAGGACCTCTTAAAAAGGAGCAGATAAAAAGGAACTTTTTCATATTGTTCTAAAAATGTTTGGCACCTTTGTGAAAACGGAGTTAGAAAGAAAAAGTTGACTTTTGAGTTTTTGGTAAAAAAGTTATAAGATGCCCAAAAGTATTTAAAATGACTAAAATAGATATGTATTTTTTGAAAATATAATTAATGCATTGGTAGTTTTGTAATATTTGAAAAAGAATTAAGGACAACAATGGAATTGAATAGTTTGTTGGAGAAAAAGCTAGCCTTTAGCTTTTAAAAGCATCAAATATGTAAAGTTTAAAAGCTCGCCAAAAAAGCTAAAATATAGCTCTTAAAAACTGGAAAAGTTGTTTACCAAACACGTGCAACCCAGCTTTTACTTTTAAAAATAAGAAGTATAGGCAAAAGAGAGGCACCTTAAGGCCCTTTTCAACCTGTCAATTTACAAAGGCACTAAATTGTTCTGTAACCCTCTTTCCCGATTCAGCAGTTATTCAAGTTATTCAAGATCTAATGACGAGGAAGACAATTGGCACAAGATGTGAGGCACTCTCTTCTCCCATTGCCTACAGAGTTGCTGCTACACCGCTTCAAATCCATTGTCGCCTCAGCCATCGTCCTCAGACAAATTGAAACAGCTAGTTCCTACCTTGAGTTCTGTGTCTAGTCTTGAGTGTGAGTCTTGTCAGTGGGAAAACATCATCTTGTCCCCTTTGCATCCCAAGTCAACAGAAGGCAAATAGTCCTTTTATGCTTTGTCCATTCTGATGTTTGAGGCCCTAGTTGTGTCAAGTCAAAATTGGTGGGGTTTCAATAGTTTATTACATTTGTCGATGACTACTCTAGGATGACTTGGTTGTATTTAATGAAGATCATTCAGAGTTATTTAATATCTTTTATGCCTTCTATTCTCAAATAAAGACTCAGTTTGATATGCCATTCACAATACTTCGTAGTGATAATACTAAGGAGTACTTCAGTATCCAATTCAGTGCCTATATGACTGATTCTTAGTATGATCCATTAGTCATCTTGTGCCCACACTCCACAACAAAATGGAGTTGAAGAACAGAAAAACAGACATATTATCAAAGTCAGTCTTACCAAAGTTTTTTGAAGTGATGACATGCTCACTGCTTGCTCTCTCATTAATAAAATGCCATCCTCTATCCTTCGGTAAAATCCCATATTCAATTATCTTCCTTGAGGCTCTTTTATTCTCCCTTCCTTGTATATTTGGTTGTGTCATTTGTCCATAAAATTAACTCCATGAACAGATAAGATGGATCCTCGTGCTATCAAACATATTTTTCTAGAATATTCCTATACTCAAAAGGGATCTTGATGTTATAGCCCTACTTACATTGATTATGTCTTACTGATGTCACCTTTTTTGAGTTTACACCATATTACTATAATTCCTTGAATTTTGTTGACCTTAATGAGTCTTTTCCTCTGCCTTGCCTTCCATATCCTAACCTAATATCTGTGCCTAATCCTCTTATATCTTCATCCAGTTTTAATCCTTCTCGTCACTTGGATCATCCTAATTTGCAGGTATAAACATGGCGAACCAAGGGAGGAGAGCCTCCTCTAGCTACCATTTCTACATCTTTAGTTTCCTTATCTGATGATCCTATATCCCAAGATATTGATCCTCCCATTGCTGTTTGAAAAGGTAAATGTAGTTGTACCCAACAAACAATCTCTAATTTTGTTTGCTATGATTTCTTGTCACCCTCATTACTGTTTTGTTAGTACTTTGTCTTCTTTTGCTCTCCCAAAATCTATTTTTGAACCCCTACCCCAATCTAGGTGGAGTGCAATGATTGAAGAGATGCATGCACTACAGGATAGTGATACTTGGGAGTTGGAACCTCTACTTCCTAGTAAGTCTGTGGTTGGTTGTCGCTAGATGTGCACTGTGAAGGTCTTCCATTTTACCGAATTATTCAACATGGTATCAAATCCCAAGACCCCCCTAGTAACCAGCTTTAATACCATCTTAGAATACCACTTTACCTAATGGCTTAAGCTTTTAGGTAAAATGGTATTCTAAGATGGTATCAGATCTGGTTTTTTTCTTTTTTTTATAGAGAAAAAAAAATTCATTAGGTTGAGAAAGAATGTACAATCAGGAGAGAAGACATCACCTTAACGATGCCCTCAGCTCAAGTGAAATAGGCGAGGAAAAGAGGTGGACAAAACAACATTCCCCAGCCAAAGGTCTTTACAAAAATGGATATTACAGCCCTTACCCAAAACAAATTTAGTATGGAGAATAAAGAGAGGGTAAATCTGGGAAATAGCTTTCCACAGGCTTTCAAGGAACATCTAGAACCCAAATTAGTATCTCACCCATTCCCATCAAGTCCAAAATTGCTTCTGATAACTTTATGCCACACGGAAGTAACCTCTAGCAGGAATCGCCAATGCCATTTAGCCAAAAGAGTCGCATTCTAAGGCACCAAATTTCCAAGACCCAAACCACCCTCCGTCTTTGTCCTACAAATCACCTCCCATCTCACCAAAAGGTCCCTAAAACCTCCCATCTCTGACCAAAGAAAATCTCTTACAATTCCCTCAATCTTAATAGTGACTCCCGTCAGAATTTTGAAAATAGAAAGAAAATACAACGAAATACTAGAAAGACAAGCCTGAATTAGAGTAATCTCCCACCCAAAAAAAAAGGGGGCTCCATTCCACCCATTTAAATGCTTTGACACTCTCCACCACCAGATCCCAAAAACTAACTCATCTAGGATTAGCCCCAAATGAAACCCTAAATAGGATGACGGCCACCCTGATTCAGCACACCCAACTTCCAAAGCTAATTCCCCAACACTCTTTGCAAGCACGTTAATAGTCGCGGTACCACTCTTTTTCACATCAATATTAAGCCCCAACACCCTTTTAAAAGTTTGGAGAAGCCCCAATATATTCAAGAAAGAAGGCTTATGATCCTCTCGGGAAAAGAAAGTATGATCCACAAACTAAAGGTGTGACACCATGATCTCCTCCATGCCCATTCCTAGACCTTTCACTAAACCTCTATCAACCATTCTACTCAAAATATTAACCACTAACACAAACAAAAACGGAGAAAGTGGATCCCTTCATCTAGTCCCCCTCATGGCCCTAAACCAAGATTTAGGCTCACCATTCACTATCACCACAAAATTCACATTAGACATACAACCTTTCATCCATCTACGCCATCTCTTTCCAAACCCCTTCCTCACAAAAACCTTACCCATAAAGTTCCAGCTCACTCTATCATAAGCTTTTTCAAAAATCCAACTTAAAAACAAGCCCCTTCTTCTTCCTCCTAATATCCTCAATGGCTTCATTCGCAATCAAGATTGCATTCACAATTTCTCTTCCCCCCCCCCCCCCCCAAGCACACAAACACACTATGGGCCTTAGAATATTCTTAACAAACACCACACTTAACCTATTAGCTATAACTTTAGTGATTATATTATAAAAACTAGAAACAAGGCTAATCGGTCTATAATTAGAAATCTTGATGGACCTACTTTTCTTTGGCAACAAAGTGCTAAAAGTAGAATTAATACTCTTAGTTAAAACTCCATTCCAATAGAAATCATTAAAAACCTTCACTAGGTCATTCTTCACTACTGTCCAACAATCTTGATAAAAAGCTAAATTAAAACCATCTAGCCCAGGAGCTTTATCCCTCTCCAGCCCAAAAATTGTGGCCCTAACTTCCTCTTCCTCAAAAGGTCCCTCTAACCAAGCTATCCTATCAACAGACAAAGGATCCCGCTCTAATCCTTCCACCATTGGTCTACTCTCATCCTCCTCAATATACAAATTATAATAAAAATCAGTGATCTCAGAGGCAAATATACTAGAATCCGGGTTAATAACCTCACTGTCCACCTCCATCTCCCTTACTAAATTCTTTCTCATTTTTCCATTAGCTATCCTAAAAAAAAAATCTAGAATTACAATCACCCTCTCTAACCCATTTAAACTTCGTCTTTTGCCTCCAACTTCTCATTTCCTTAAAGATTAGCTCTTCCAATTCATTTTTCAAAGAAACCATTTTAGCCTCTTCCTCCTTTGAAAGGGTCACGCCTTCTTCCTTTCTATTGAACTCTTCCAATTCTCTTAGAATAATAGACTTTTTAAACCTAATATATCCAAACACCTCCCTATTCCACACTTTCAGTTTATCTTTCAACCACTTCAATTTCTTTATTCCCAATCCCTTTCCACATCCTCACTCCATCAATCCCTAACTAAGGTCTGGAAGCAGCCCATGATCTAACCACATATTCTTGAACCTAAATGGGGTGGGGCCCCAAGGCACCTTCCTAGATTCCAACAAGAAAGGAAAATAATCAGAAGTTGGTCATTTGAGAAAGATTAGAAAACTCCTCCTTCCACTTTTTTGAAAACAACAACCTATCAATTTTACTAACTACCTCCCTAGCCCCACCCACTAACCACGTAAAATTGGCATTGTCCAAGGGAAGATCCCTTAACCCACACTCCCTAATAACCAAATCAAACTTCCGCATAGATGCATTAACCCTGCCACTCCCCTTCTTTTCCCCAGGGAACCTAACTAAATTAAAAAATCACCACTACAATCCACCTAGGCAAGCAAAAACCTAAAACAAAATAAAGCTCATCCCAAAAAAGAGCTCCTAAGGCCTAGAAGGACCTTACATAGAGGAAATCCACCATTAACCCGTATCTCTTATTTCCCCAAAAAAAAAAACCCACTAAATTGGCCATTCTGGTAATAGACCAAGTGTCCCACAACACTTGAATGCTGCCTGCCTATCCCCAAGAGGGTACAAAAACCCAATCCTTACACCACCCTTCTCAAATCCCACCTCCCTTTCAACTAACTCAAGCTTAGTCTCCTATATTAAGACAATATCGAGGGGATTCCTTAGCAGAACTTCCCTATCAAACTCCTCTTCCAAACATACCCCTAGACCCCAAAAATTACCAGGAGGTCCTCATTCTAGTCTTGTTAGCTGTTGCCTGCATTTTTACATGGTGTTAAAAAAAATATTGCATTCCCTCTAATGAATGTTCTTTGTCGTCTGTTTTCTCTCCATGTATTGTTGGGCTACATGTGCAAGGAAATGTTAAGGCTTGATATACAATGTTTACCATTCTATGAATTATTCGAACAAACTCCCTTTCCATCTTGAGTTTCCATAGAACCAAAAATGAAATCCTAATTCTCAAAATCACAAGAATTAAAATTTTTAAAACCAAACTCCCCCCTTAGAAATTTGCGGTTGGTTGTTGCTAGGTATATACTATCATGTCAACCCTGATCGTTCTGTGACTCATCTGAAGGCACATCTTGTTGTTAAAGGATATACTCAGGTGTATGATTTAAATTATTCAAACACATCGATTTAAATTATTCAGACACATCCTCCTCGGTCAAACTTGCCTCGGTACGCTTGTTCATCTCCGTAGCCATCAACTGTCAATGTTGTCATCGGCCTCTACATCAGATAGACGTCAAGAACGCATTCCTATATGGTGAAGCTAAGGAGGAGGTTTATATGGAACAACCACCTAGGTTTGTTGCTAAGGGGGAGTTACGATTAGTGTGTCAAATCAAGAAATCATTATATGGTTTAAGATAGTCTTCCAGACAATGTTTGCTCAATTTAGTGTTGTGGTATTTGAGTTAGGCCTTTGATAGTGTGCGGTAGATCACTCAATTTTTTATACTCATACTCCATTTGATAAGATTTTGCTAATTATGTGGATGATATTGTGATGACGAGTGATGATGATGAAGGTATTGAAGGACTTTCTGGGTATCGAAGTATCTATATTTCGTATAGAAACCACTTTGTCACATAGGAAGTATGTTCTTGATCTTTTGGATGAGGGTGGACTATTGAGATCCAAACCTATTGATACACTCATGGATCTTAACAGCATGTTAGCGCTAGATGGGTGATTTGTTGTCTAACCAAGCAAGTTAGCACCAAAGACTCTTAATTATTTCAAAATCACTTGATCGTATATATCTTTTGCAACAAGTGTTGAGTCAATTTTTGGATTCTCTATGAACAAGTCACTAGGATGCAGTAGTTTGCATCTTGAAATATCTTAAAGGTGCACCTAGGAGAGGTCTCTCATATCAAGATCAAGGTCACACTTATGTTCTTAAATTTACACAAAATTTTTGAAATTTTCAACAAAGTTTCTGCTTTCCATCACCCTCAAAATGGAAATGGCAATTGATTTCCGTCATACCTAATTTCCATTGAAATTTCAAGGAATCATCCTAAATTTATTGGAATCTCGAAATTTTGGCGAAACTTGACAAAATTTTAACTATAGGGCAAAAATTCCTTCAGAATTCAAATGTGACATTTAGACGCAAAGTGAAATATCTCTCCTAATTATCTTATTTTCTTTTATTGAAACAACATATTACAATTTATTACAAGGGCTTTTGAAATTATATGAAAATTAAACTTACAACAACATTTTATTTCACCATTCATGTCTCAGTATCTTTATTTGAATAATAAATAATATTTAATTGATTTATGAATTTCATTTATAATAACCAAATGTGTTTAATACACATATTATGTTACAATATCATTGCAACTCAAACACAACATAGTGTATTAATTTATAATATATTGGCTCTAAAACTTACATTATTATGCCTATTGATCATATCTAAAGTTCCATAAAAGAATTCCATGCTTTACTACTAATTTCCATCATTTTTTCAAATCAAAATTGATATTGAAATCGAAATTCCGTACTTTTGTAGCTTCGAAATTTTAGACAAACTTGAAATTTAAGACCTTGTCAAACTTGTATTCAAGGGTACGCATGCAAATTGAGTTGAATCACCTTCTAAAAGAAGATCCACAACTAGGTACAGTATCTTTGTTGGTGGCAAATTCGTTTTGTGGAAGAGTAAGAAACAAAATTATGGTAGCCAATCAGCTGCTGAGTTAGAATATAAGGCCATGGGTCACACTACATATGAAGAACATGTTGGAAGAACTGGCTTTTCCACATTCTCTATCTATAGAGTTGATGTGCGATAATCAAGATGCTATTCATATTGCCTCCAACCCAATCTTCTATGAGCAGACAAAACACATTGAAGTTGATTGCCACTTTGTTGAGAGAAGTGCAGAAGCTCTTTACAACCACTTATGTGAAGTTTGATTTGCAGCTTATTGACTTGTTTACTAAATCTTTGGGGGGATGCTCATATTAAATTCATTTATAACAAGCTAGGAGCATGTGATATATATGATCCAACTTAAAGGGAGTGCTAATGGTCATTTTGACCATTTAGTATTATTACTATGTGTTGGTGTTATGTTAGTAAGTGTAAGGGTATCATGGTCATTGGCATGTGCTTGACATATATGATAAACAGACGAAGAGACCAATCGTTGCACTTAGGGCTTCCATTATTCTTAATACTTCAAAAGTTAATGTTTGGTTTGTGGATTGTATATTCCTCGGAATAGGGTGGTTATAATAGAAGAATTTGATAGTATCCAAAAAATGTTTAATTATCATAAAGCGTATAAAAATGCAAAAATGTGTTATTTGTTTACATCCATTAGTTTGTAAGGAATTCAATGCAAACTTTGACGGAGATCAAATGGTTGTTCATGCATCTTTATCTTCAGCGGCTCAAGCGAAGGTCCGTTTTACATATGTTCTCACATGGATCTCTTGTCTCCAGCTGTTGGTGATCCCATTTCCATACCAACCGAAGACATAGTTATTGGACTATGTATTAACAAGCGGGAATCGACAAGATATACTTTATGAATCCAGAACAAAGAATGGATAAGGAATAAATGTTTCCAAATTTCATCATAGGAATGTCTATTCCTTTCCTACTCCATGTTGGACGGAAAAACACAATTTTTTGCATGAGTGACCTTTTCCGAAATTATTGCATCCTGATACAATTTTCATTACATTTTTCATCATATTCCATCCTATTCCTGGGAATAGGCTTTTTGCAAACCAAATGTAACCCAAGTCATTACAATCAACCTCATCTACTAGAGTGGGCAAAATCCCACCCTTGTACTGCTGCTCCTTACCCATTCCATCCTCCTTAATTATAAAAGTCACATGTAAACCTTCAACCAGAGATGGGGGCACGTAAAATAAATCCCCAATAAATCAGATAATCAGTCATAGTCATACTGAGTCTCATCCAAAAGCAAGCCACCCTCATCTGCAAACTCACTATTAAGTTATGCTATTGCATGCTCAGAATTCCTAGTTAAAGCCTGCTGCAATTTCACAAAAATCTTAGGGACCAGCATGTCTAAGAAATTCACAGGAATGGTGACTATTCCAAAGAATTGTGTCTTCCAAATTCAACAAAGCTTCCCAAATCTTCCTTCTGGATCCTATCTTTGGCAGTTGCACCTGAAGGAGGGGCCATCTCGATCCTTCTAGATAAATTTTGGGCCACTAGATTGAGCTCAATATAATTTAACCTCTTAGCCCAAAATAAGTTGCAACCCAAATCTCATACCTGCGCTCTTTGAGTTATATGCATTTATGAACTCTACTACATGGAATTCATAGTTTTCTCAATTGATTACACTACTATTAATGACTTTTAGGAGACTTGCTTGTTTTCCTTGAATATAGCTGTTAAGCATGGAGTTTGTGAATTTTGTTTGCAAACATACTATGTAGAATTACATCATTCATACATACTATGTAGAATGACTTGCATTTTGAGTAAGTCATGCCAGATCACAAAATGGGTGTGAACAAATTTCAAGCATCAAACAAAGTACATAGAAAATACTAGGAACTCTAGCAGAAAAATCACTTAGAATTTAAGTTCGTAGTCATCTGTTTGTTAGGATGAGAACAGAGATCACAAATAGAAACTTTGGAACATAACATACCAAAGCTTGCTGTTCGAAGAGGACCCTCGTTTTTTTGGACTAGTGACCTTTCTCTTTGGTTTTGGGTTCAACTGAGCTGTAAAGGTTGACACAGTGATTCTCTGCCACAAAAATAGATTAAATCTAGAAGGTGCAATGAAGGCATAGTACACATGTCTAAATGTAAAGAATAATTACTACCTGTGAGGGAGCAGTATCCCTAGAGGACTTCGGTGCTTCACAAATGCACAAAGGCATCCCGCATGTGCACTCTGCAACAGGGTGATGCCCTGCAGTTGATACAGTTTTCAATTCTGGATCTGCACCAATGTCCAATTTTGAAACTCTACCAGTCACAACATCAACTGTCGCCGAAGAAGTCTGCAAGTCATCATTCCTATCGGCTGCATCTGTAGAAACTGGTTGATCATTCTTCCCAGACCTTCACCGAATCCAAAAATCATAATAATTAATTACACTGTTATGACACTGATGATGATCTCATTGATGAAATCAAAACAAAGGACAAGTCCATAAGTCCTACAGTACATCAAAGCAAATGCCTAAACAAATAAAAAGGATTTGACAGTTATCTTTTTTTATTTATTTCATGAGGTGGCGCAACACCCCAAAATATAGATGGAAACAAATCAACAATGCACTCATGTATTCCACACAGATATCTACTTTCAATTAAGAAATACACAATAAGATTAGCTTTAACCTGAGAATTAAAAACACCAAGCAAAGGGGAGGAGTTAGCAATCTCAACAAACAAAAAAGAAATAGTAGTAGTAGTAGTAGAAGAAGAAGAGTTCATTGATTTTCATCGATTTTGAGAGTTGCTTAGCGCTTGCTGCTATTCATCAACTCAATATTATTGCAATATATGTTTCAGAAAATAATTTGTATGCAATTCATGCTCACTAGTAGCGTGATTTTTGAAAAACGGATCTCATGGTTCAAATTTTAGAAACCACCAAAATCCACAAATAGAATAAGTGCTTAAGTTCTTCAATGTTGTTACTATATATAACAATACACTAATACAATATCATCAATTATTACATCAAATTTCCAATGAATTATTTTTTATTTTAACTAATGTTAAGAGATAAAATTACAGGCTGAAAGTTCCATTTTGGCTACAAGCATGCCTCTTGAAAGCGAAACTATTGTCTAAAATAGGAAGTTGGGGGGGGGGGGGGTGTACATAGAGCTTTCCTCCAAAACATTGTAAAAATTACAGTTCCACCATTATATTTTACAACAATTAGTTATGGAATACTCAGACCTTTTTTTATAACGAAGGGACTGTATTTAAAGAGAAAAGAAAGAATTACAAGACAATGAAGAACCAGAAGTCCTCACAAGAAAAGATCGAAGAAGTAATTAAAGAAAACCACAAAAAAACAAAAAACAAAAAAAAGAAAGAGAGAGAGAGAGAGAGAGAGAGAGAGAAGGGAAAAAACATAACAAAGAAACAACACTTCTAGCCCCTTTTTGACCCTCTTTCAACATAATTAATTTAACATTCAAATTTTGAAGATCCGGTAAAACTTTATTTGCCTCGCTCTTACCAGCCAACCAAATAACCTGACATGCAGGATCCGACAACCACAATCCCGTCTGATCCACAATTTTTTAATCGACGATATCCTACCATTAATCTCCACTGTAGGCAACGTAGAAGTAGGTCAAATACCATTCCCACTTTGGTCAATAACATGCAGATCTTTAGTCCATGAAAATAAGAAAACCTTCCTAACCATTGAGTAGAGTTGCTGACACTTGATTAATGTCACCAACCAATCAGAGAAATTTAAAATATACCCATATTGTTTCCAAAACTTGTCCATTGACAATTCACTAAAACAATAACCCATATTCAAATGAAAGTAAGGAAGATTCTTCAACATCCACTTCTCCCGCTTTCTCCTCAAAGAAGACAGAGAATACAAATACCTCTGCTGTCCTTTTGTGAGCTCAAAAATGGACATTTTCACCATACACGAGAACAATATTAAAAATGCAAGTTATTAGTCATTCCATCCTGCCATATTAGCCTGCAAGGAATTTTGACCAAGTTTGCAAGTTTCTCTCTCAATTTTAATCACAATTTAAAAAGGACAAATATGCAAACATAGCTTTCCTTCACACCTACCAAAAAAATTAACATATAAACAGTAACATCTTCAATTAGTCATCTTCCGCAACAATATAAATATTTCATAATTTTCACTGGTATTTTACGTGATAAAAAGGCAGATGAGTCTAAAAATGGATTCAACCAAGTTAAAGAATGCAATTTACCAAGAGGAGTTATTATAACAATCAGAACAAACTCTGACACATGAGTGAACACCAAACTGCGGTAAAGCCTGAAAAAAATACAAAAAGAAAGAAAAAAACAATCAAAACATAATTAATTTTCATCCAATTGTTAACACATGACAAAATAATTTCCTTTCAAGACCAAACGAATTACATGTTAACTCAATTAAGCCTTTATCCCAACAAACATCAAAACCGACAATATCAAATGGAAAATTATAGATCATACCATTTGATTTGATGAGTGTTCATGGCACAAAGTCCTTCCACAACATCGGCAATGATGCTACAAAGAGGGGGGGGGGGGAATCAGTCAGACCAACTGTGGACAGATTTTCATAATTCATAACAAAATCTGCAACATTGCAGGAAGACAAAACAAATTCAATGTATGTATAAATGCCAGAAACAGCTGCGAGGGGCACCTGCAAATTTTTATGCTCCCTCCTCCCCCACCCTCCCACCCCCCAAAAAAAAAAAAAAAAAAAATTCAAAAGCATTCTACTAGAAATTTGTTGATGGAAACTTCTGGGACGCATATGAGGCCATGTCGGTTTGTGCAGTTTTCATTTCTTGTGAATTTTTTGAAGTTTGCTCACTTAAAACAAGTTGGGCAAAACATGTTTTCATTCAAAATGTGAAAAACATTTTAACAGTTCAGTAACACAAGTTTTATTATAAAAATGTGAAAAAAAAATTAATAATTCTTTTCACTATCAGAATACTAGTGTCACCAGTCTTGCCTTCTTTCGAAATGAAGATGGAGATAAAACAAACCAGCACATTCCCAGACACCCCAAACTAAAACCATTTCAAGCAGTACTATAGCAAGAAATGTATGAGCCTTTTCTTTTGGTGGGAAGATGCAAGGGGAATCTTTGATTTCAACAGCACCTAAGGTGGAACAGTTACGAAGGCCCAGACAGTATGTCAAGTCTGGCAGCCATTGAACTAAGTTAAATGCCAGAAACTCCCTAGTAAGTTTTGGATAACCTCAATCACATAATACATACTAAGAATTTTATTCAATTTGCCAAGAAATTATATTCCACAAAGCACCAAATCCAGATATAGTAGGAGCAAAATTACCAGAAGATAAAACATCATATATTATGCATTTTGAAACCCACAGTCCAAAAAATAAAATTGCACTTGCCCCAAAAAGTTCAAAGTCAACAATCCAGAATTTTCATTTTTCATAAGTATAATACCTAATAACATAGAGAGCTTATGAAGGAATGAGCAAGCCCCAGGGAGGAGATTAATAAAAGGAAAAAATACTTAGAAATAATTTCTTATACTAGCTAGAGATAATTTGCCTCCTGTTTCCCAACTACCATGGGAATCCACCCCCAAATGAACTAAAGATGACAAGATTTTTCTTCCCCAAGCTCAGTAGGGACAACGGAAATTCCATCCTGAAGGATGAGAACTAGGCATTAGGAACATACTCCATGCCCTATACATACATAAAAAGTACATTTGTTATTAACTGGCCCATGGACTTCTATTGATGCCCTTGAGACTTGTAGATGTACTGATGCCCTTGAGACTTGCTAATGTATTTGGAGTTGGATGCTATTATGTGGTATCTTTAAGGTAGGCATTAATGTAAATTTACTTCAAATATGTGTTGATTGTCATTAACTCCGCTCTTCATACACTCAATGTCCTAAATCTTTTAACACACAGCTGGTCCCAAGGCCAGTAAAGGAGGGGGAGTTGCATAAGGTAGCTAAAAGCCAGCATAAAACTTGTCAAATATGTATGATATGGATTTTTACTATTTGGAAGGTTAAAGTTCCCCAAAATTAAAGTGTTTACTTGGTTGGTTGTGCTTAACAAAATTAATACCAATAACTTGCTGCAGATTAGGAGATCTTTGAAGGCTCTCTCTCCAGATGTTGGCCTGCTCTGTTATAGGAATTCCGAAACAGCCTCTCACTTCTTTTTGCATTGAGATTTTGCAAGGAGGATTTGGAACAAATTGTTTGATGTTATGGAAGAGAGTTGGGTCTGCCCTTATTCAGTGGAAGATTTGGTAGTCACTTCTTTTGCAGGCTTTGGACGAAGGAAGGAAAGGGCAGCTATATGAGACTAGGGTTAGATTAGCCACTTGGAATATAGAAACACTTAAGGGGGCAAAAGCATGGAGATCATTAACACAGTGTATAGAAAAAAAATTCAAGAAACTGAGTAGGGAAGAAAGCTAGAGAAATTGAAAAATCAAGATTTAAACTTTAGTACACAAGGAAAAAAAAAATGGGGTAGGAATCACTATAGACAAAATCATAAAAACCATGATAGTCTTAAGTCAAGAGATAATAAATGTCATTAGTGCTTATGCTCCTCAAATAGGCTTAAAAAAAAACCTAATATGATCTTATTACAATGAAACATGTTTTAAGAAGAGAGAAGAACACTTAACCTTCAAGAGTGGATAAAGTAAAAGTCAAATAGAATTCTTTCTTAACTAGGAGGTTAGATCATTAATTATGTAGGAACCATAAAGTTAACCCAGATTAAGTACCTTTGCAGTTAAGGATTTTTCCAAAAAAGTACTCTTCTATCAGTGGTTCCAAACAATCCCTTACTAACGAATCCAAAAACAACCAAATCATCGCTGAATTTGTCAATCCACCTCATGAACCTAACAAATCAATCGAAATCCATCGATTCACACTATTCTAGACTTATCATATATTCAGTAGACCAGTCTGATTTAAAACCCCAAAAACAGCATTTCTCTTTTTATTGTTTTTATTTTTATAGGGTTACCTTTTATTCCATGTCTATGTCAGTTTTGTGCTAAAAAGGGATGAGATTGAACTTAGGTGTTGTGTTGCCTTCACAAAACCATCCTTCACTCTTGGAAGAGTATAGTGCTCTGCCATTGAGATGGAGGAGCAGAACACTTATCAGCTGAGGTGGTACTTGAAATTCAAAAGTCTTTTTTTGCCCTAATAGTTTGTTCAATTATATCATTTTTTAAGTTAATTATTTTTTTATTTTTAACTCAAGAAAGAATATGCATGACATATTATTTTTCATAATTGTTGATAAATACTAAAAGTTAGATTTTTATTTTTTTTCTTGATTCCTTCCCTTAGACAGCATAAAGTTTTTTTATAATACTTCTTGACTCATTCCCTAACTTTACATTTGTTTAGGGAAAGCACACATATGAAACATGATTTTTTTTCTTTTTTTGTAATAATTTAAATGTATTTTTCTTGTTCATATATCAATATATTTAGAATTGATTTTGGAAATTTGTATTAAATTTTACGATTCGATTCTTTATTCCCTAAATCGGAATTTTGATTCATAATTTGAATCACAAATCTTGATTTGATAACTATGCTCAAACATTTGAAACATTGCATGCCAAAAAAAAAAAAACAGAAAAAAGGTGAAAACCGATTCACAAGAGCCAAATTGTCACTTGTGATAATCCTTCTATATTCTTCATTATTGAATCAAAATGTTTTGCTGTGTGAAAGGCTCAAAGGATTATATTTTTCTGCAATGTATCACTGAGTTTAGAATTTCTAAGTTATGCTAGAAAATGGACGATGAGGTGGTTGTTTTCCTTAAAGTTTAAACTCTTGAAGTTAGAGTAATGGATTGTCTATAGCTTTAAAAATTTGTGAGGTTCTTTGGTTAATTATTTTGGCACTTTTGCTTTAAGTGACAGCTCAAAAGACAACATGGGAGATTGACATGCTATTGAACTGAGCAATGCACCTACTTTGAGACTTTCCATGCAATTGTGCTATTATATTAACCTTACAAGATTTCTAAATTACATAATGCAGAAACTGAGTCCTATTATTTACAAAGCCATGGAAGTTCCACAATACACTGAACAATTCAAATAAACTAATTTTAACTTAGAAGGGATTGAGAGTTTCTGATATCACACATTGTTTCATTGTTCTGAAAATTCACATAGCTTCATAAACTACTAGAACCAAATTATTAATCTGCAGTCTTAAAATAACCAAACTAATACATATTTGATATGGTCAAACAAGAATTCTATGATCATTCTGTCTTTGACCCTCTCAATCCATGTTTATGCTTGAGGAATTTTTACAATACTGAAATTTTTTTTACAATGACCACAACGTCTGCACAATAACTTGAAAAAGGAACCAGAACCCATATACACCACTTTAAACTGACTGTGGTTGATATTTCACCTAGACCTGCACACAAAACGTACAGCATTCCTACAGTATCACCTATAAATTGAACCAATTGCCAGTATATCACTGAGACCTCATCAATTCCAAGTTTCCAGCTCAAAAGCTCTATGCTTTTAATTCATGTCTTTGCAAGTGTAGAGTCCTATTTGTCAACTATCATACCACTACAACAACGTTCGATTATTGTAGTAAAAAAATATCGACGCTCTTTGGCTACGTTACTTCCATAAATTAGGGAATTTTTTGGATGGAAAATACGGCAGCCTTTTCTTCTCCCCTGAGACCTATTTAAGCCATTTGAGCCAAGGAAGGGAAAAGAAAACGAGTGGCTTCGCTGAATATCTTATGTTACAGCAATTTTCATTGTATTGCTATTGGCCATAGGACCTCCGCCCGCGAAGCAGCATTTGCAGATCAGGCATTAGTTATCTCGATCACGGGAAAAAAAAAATAAGGAAAATAGTGGATCAGCAAATTTTATCATCGTAGAAACAACTGTTGAGAAGGATATAGGATAAATTGTATGTACCCGTCGCCGGAAGGCGTTGAAGCTGCATTTGCAGACGTCGCATCTCTCGGCTTCCTGGAAAGGCGGAGGCTCCAACGGCATACTGTGTTTCCTATCTCGTCAGAGGCCACCCACTCGGTCGTTTTTGCAGTCATACGGGGGAACGGTTGAAGATGAAGATCCGTCATCTTTTTTTTTCTTTTTTTTATTTTTTTCTTTTTTTTTTTTTTTTTTTTTTTTTTTTTGCGCTAGATAGATGAACTTTCCTAATTGGAGATAGCTGTAAAATTGTGTATTGAAGAAGCCTATTGCCTCATAGTTCTATTTTATAAAACACTTCATAATATGATTGTGCAATCGGTCGGTTCGATCAGCTCGAGTGGGAAAAATGAAGAATTGAATTTTTCAGTTTTGTATGGAAGTAAATTGAATCGAATCGATATTCTAACTAAAACTGAACCGAACCAACTAATTTCATTTTTGATTTTCAAGATTGAAATTGAATTGATCGAAATATCCCATTTGTAACTCATTTTGATGTAGTTAAGTTGTAATCTAATCATTTTATTCTCTCTCTACACCTTTCCATGTGACTCTCCCTCCCTCCCTCCCTCCCTCTTCCCCTATCTCCCTCTCTCTCTCTCCAACACTTAAACTAGTAGCCAATTCTCTCTCTCTCTCTCTCTCGCACACGCGCACACACGTGTATACACACCCACATCCACACACACATCCAAAAACTCTAATAGTGTGAAAGAACCCAGTAACCAATAAGCTCATTACCCACCCTCCTCACTTTATCTCTAACCATCCATCCATTCATGGCATTTTCATCCCTTTGGAAGTTGCTCGCCTCGACACCTTATGCTTCCTCCTCACCTTCATTGTGGAGAAGCTCGAGTGGTCATTAAGGATGTCTCTTTACGACAACTAGGACGGTGGCAATGTTCAACTCAACCTAGAAGTTGGTGAATTAGAGAGGAGGGGGTTGGGGGTAGGTTAGGCTATTAAGAAGGAATAAGTAAATTTTGGTTTTTGATATAGATCAAACTTTCAATATCAAAATAAAAAAGCGAACCGAAATTTTTTTGGTTCCCATAATCACAACCGAACTTAACCAAATAAGTTTATAAATCAAACCATATGAATTTGTGATGTCTCGATTTTTCATACCATTTTTTTTATATATATTAAATCAATAATATTCAAACATTGGCCACTTCAAAATCTCTGATACCGCATCAACATAACCCGACCTGAAACGGGTACCGAGTAATCGGTCAAACTTATATAAACAATCCTAACAGAGGAAGTCAATAATTACAAACAATCCAGAATACAAATACTCATAGTACTATACATCCATATATACATATTTAACACATTCCCGAAAATCAACCAAAAAAAACTCTAGGAGAATCATACATCCCTAACTTAACACTCACCCTGTCTATCATGGTGTCGGTTCCCCTCTATCTTGGAGCTCTATCTCGTGGTTTGTCACTATTTTACGAAATATTAGATATTTGGGTGAGACAACTCTCAATAAGACTGAATAAATTATTTACAGTGTGTGGCAATACGAGTTTAGTTATATCATAAAATACTCATTTGAAGTGCTTATATACTCTAAGAAAATATACCGATATGTGTTCATACTCATATAGATATAAAACACAAGTTTTTATAATCTTTAATTCCATTTTCAAATTCATTCACAAGCAACCCATGTTTATCAGCAAAGGTTCCTGAGGATTGGGGAGGTTACACGCTCATACATGTAGCTCCCCTCTGCTCTGATATCGTTTGTAACCTTTCTCGATTAACTCGGGTATGGCTATAACTGATACTTATCAGGGCACTCACCTTACTCAGTAAGCCCTCAGGCGGAAAGTTTTACTTCGCCTTATTTATTTATGTTATTAAACTCACACTCTTTCTTCTTCTTCTTCTTTTCCAATTCATCATCTGGCACATGAGTGTCCTCAAAAACTAATACATGCGCGTTTGTAACTCATGGCTACCCTGAGGATATTCTCCACGCCATGCTTCCCCCCATGGTCGAGGTTGTGCGGCCCGAAGGTTGGATCTAATCCGCGGTTGGCCTACCCGGTTATATCAAAATAAACAATTCATATACTCGTCTGTAGTACGAATGGCCTGCCTAACCCTGGTTCGGACTCCAAGAGGCAAAACTACCTGTTGACCTTATAGGTCATATGCGGTTTTGATTATAACAAATACTCAAGTATTTAATGTCTACCAAGTTTGTGTGCAGGTTCATATTAGTAAGATCATTTGATGACACATGTTAACTTGAAGCAAAAGAAGACTCAGAAGATTCATTTTATTGTAATCTATAGTATGTTTAATTCGGGTCTATATTAGTAATATAGGAAAGATCTGTAATAATCTGCATATCATGCATGTAAGAACTATAAGCTCAAAGGCCTTAGAACGACCTTAGGTCCCTACACATCACTTGGAAATCGAGAGACCTTAGACAAGACTTCGGTCAACGTTTGGTCGACCAACGCCAAGTTTTTTAGGCTAAGTTAAAATACCTAAAACCTTAGAAAAGACCCTAGGTCCTTGCACTTACACTTAGGATAGTCCCCAACATCACATATGCTATCAAGGGAATTTGTTGAATTGAAACAGGACCTAAAGGGCTAATATAGTAAGGTTTCGGGCGACCTAACATTGGTGTTCAAAATACCTCGGTCGACCGAACCGTTGAAAGGTCAAATAGTTGACTTGACTTCAGGCGACCAAACCAAAAGGGACTTCACCGTCCTCAGTCAACTGAACTCGTACGCTCACCTTTTCCACCAACTCAGGCACCCGGACTCTACATTCAAAACACCCTCAAGCTACCGAACTCAAGACCAAGCGATCAAACCTCGAACAAAATGAAAATCACCTTAGCTCAGCCACCCAAAGTTCTTACCGGGCACCTGAACTTCAAAATTGTCTTTTCCTATTATGAGTGTTCAGGCGACTGAACCTAGAATCCAGGCGACAGAAACCCTTGAATTGCTTAATTTTTAACAGCAGTAACTCGGGTTAATTAAGGGTAAATTGGTTTTAAAATTCATTAAACAAAATTTAATTATACCCTTTGTGTCCTAACGGTTATATTTTTGTTAAAAGCTATATATATACCTTCATTTGCAAAAAGTAGTGAGACATTAGGGATTTGATTAGCCAAAATTTCCTCCGAAATTTCCTAAGCCATATTTCTTCATACACATTCTAAACACTCATATACTACCATCCCTTTGAGAAATCTAGCATGCATTGAGAGTGTTTTAGTCATTTATTATTATTGCTAGAAACCCTCACTTGCTCTTACATATTTGATTTTTGATTGAGGGTTAAGCAAAGGATTTTTTTTCCTTTGATTTTATTTAATAAATCTTTGGTTGGGAAAAATCTTATAGCTAAGTGAGTCTTTGCATTATTATTGCAAGACTCATTGGGCTTGTATTTTTGGTTGTGTAAAAATATTTTTACAAGCTTATATTTGAATATCTCTTTGTGCCTATATATTGAGAAAATAATTTTTGAGATATTCTAAATTTCTCTAGGTACAAATCTTTGAAACCCTAAAACTGTGATTAAGATTTATCTTTACATAGTTTCAAAGATTAGCTTATAGATACATTCTTATGCTTGATTTGAGATAATCACTATTATGAGTATTGATTGCACATATACACCATTGAGCTTATAGTTCTTACACTATTGGTGTGCATTGATTATACTGTGTTGTATTGTAGTATATATCTGCTTGTGTAAGAATCATTTGGTTGTACATAAATCTTTATATCTTTTGTATTCCAGGCGTGGGCCTAAAGAGGGAGACTAGCCCTAGTAAATAGTCCCGAATTGGCTTTGATCCGGTTAGGAAAGTTAGGTGCACCATACTGGTAAGGTGTAGTTATAGGTTGAGGTCAGCCCCATTAATTGACCTGATTGTAATCAGTGCCGCTCCACCCGTTAAGTGAGCATTAGTGGAATCCTCGGGCTTGCGAGCTAGAGGCAGGGACATAGGCACAGTTGGCCGAACCCCGATAACATATCGTGTGTGCACTTTACATTTTCGCAATTTACATTCCTATACATGTATATTATTCTGTGAATGCTGCTGCGCATAATTTTAATTTTTGCTTCTTACATTTATTTTCACATTTGGGTTTATGTGTATATAGACAGACCCTAGGTTGAGTATTATTGTTTCCGGATTTAGTCGAACCTAGGAATAAGTTTAAATACCGAATTCACCCCCTCCCCCCTCTTGGGATTACACCATAACTCTCACTATCTTTCTCACTAGCTCATTCGACTGTCACGCCACACTCTCCACGAGACCATGTGGTTACACTTATCATCCGCTAGCATCGGTACCATCCATCCATTAGGGTTCTCATTTTCACATTTACACATTTACATTCCAGTATTCCCATTTCAACATTCACATTTCACTATTCACAATTCAATATTCACATTGTAGTATTCGCATTGCAATATTCACATTTCAGTATTCACATTCCAACATTCATATTTTCATATTCTCATTTCAATATTCACATTGAAGTATTCACATTACAATATTCACATTTCCATATTCACATTTCAATATTCCCAATTCAGTATTGGCAATAGGTTCTCATTTCACGTATTTTAACATTTCTCAGTATAAAACATATCGTTATTTCATACAGCCACATTTATCATAGAAATCATTTCTACACATATATATCATGTTCCATCATTTTCCAGTAAAACATATCCATGTTACATATTTCATCATTTCTTAGAAAATACTCTTCGATATATGACTTTTTCCATTGTTTCTCAATAAAACAATTCTCTTATCATTACTGTGACGCCCCAATTTTCACACCATTTTTTTTCTTCCAATAAATAATAAATAATCAATCAAACATACTCAAACATGACCATGTCAAGATCTCTGATACCGTATCAGCATAACCCGACCCAAAACAGGTACCGGGTAATCATTCAAACTTATATAAACAATCCTAACAGCGAAAGTCAATAATTACAAACCATCCAAAATACAAATATCTAGAGTACTAAACATACATATATGTATTTATACATATCCATCACATTCCCTAAAATAAACTATAAACTCTAGGGGAATTGTAGAGACCCGAAGAATTATAGTAATTAAATAATAAAATAAATGAGAGAAAATGAATCTTTAAAAAGGGGTTTCAGCGGGGTCTCGTCGACGAGTGTAGAAGTGCTCATCAACGAGTAGGGCTCTTGGGCTCATTGACGGGGATGCGTGTCTCGTCGACGAGAAATTATCGAGGGACTGTTTCCAAAGCCTGAAACTCGTCGACGAGGAGAAGGTGTTCATCGACGAACTCCTTCTTGACTCATCGATGAGGAGGTGTGACTTGTCAACGAGGCCACGTGGACAAGCATTCTATATAAGGCCAATAATTCATTTTTCCCGCGAAAAACATGCAGGAATTTTCTCCCTCTCTCTAACTTCATCTCCTCTACCTTCTCTCTAGAAATCCAACCTCATTTCACATCAGTTCGATGATTTGAAGCCACCACGCTACTTTTGGGAAGTTTCTCTTCATATCTGCAGGAGTAGATCATTTGTTAGGCCAACTTGGGCACCATCCCAAAATTTGTGTAAGTTAGTTATTTTAATATTTATTAAGGTATTTGGTATTTCTGGGCTGAGGAAAGGTATTAGATGGGTTTATATTAAAGTTTTGTTGGGGGAAATGTAATTTTAGGGTGATGAACAGGGAACACCACGGGTGTAGGATAGGTTAATTTGTGGGCTTTTCAATAAATCAAGTAAAGGTATAAACTAAGTCAGTATTTTTAGGAAATTATTCATTATTATTCAGCTTTTATTTCTAGAAAAATTATGTACTTTATAGAACTAGGTTTGGAAATACTACTGTTAACAGGAAAATGATTTTAATACATTTTAGCAAGGGATATGATTTTTGTGCAGATCTTATGATTAGAACATTATTTACTTTTGTGTGGCATGGGTATGAAATTCTATACGTTTATGTAATATCATAATATTATGTTTTTAGAATAAGCATATTATCACTGTTTTCAGGAAGATAATTAAAACGGTATAGGAACTATATTTAAAGTATGATGTTGAAACAGTATAGTCCAAAACTATGTATGTTAAAATATGGTGGCCTAAGGGCCTTGGTTTTACATGATATACTATGCTGGCGCAAGGGCCGTGGTTTTACATGTTATACTATGCCAGTGTAAGGGCCATGATTTACAAGATATAATATGTCGGCGTAAAGGTCGTGGTTTACATGATGTGATATGCAAAGGTTCATGAAAATATTATCATGACAGATATTATTATGAAAAAGCTATGTATCATTATATGAAACCTACTATATGTTATCAGAACCCGAATGACTTGGTTTAGGTTTTCACAAAGCACGGTACCGTAGCTATATGTTCACGATCATGTATATGTTAGTGCTACCACATGTCGTATGGGACTATGGGAGAACGGCGGTCGATGTGGTTTCATGGTAGTGCAGGCATCCCTCTGGAAGTCTGGACCAGGAGGGGCAGACCTATCGTACTTACAGACTTATGTTGATCTAGCATGATTGGCCAGCCATTGCTAGGTCCCGCCTTCGGGCCGCACAACCTAGTCATGTGGGGGTAAGACATAACACCAGTCAGCTATCCATCAAGGGTGTTATTTCATGTACAGTTATATAAGATGATTTTCATGTATAGAAACTCAGTATGTTATACCATGTTATGATGAATTATGTTTTATTCAGATATGATTCAGACAATTTTACCAGATATAATTTATGAACTGTTACATGTATAACACGAAAATACTTATATTGTCACACACTGATGTTAGTTTATTTCCCTTACTGAGAGGTGTCTCACCCCAACTATATTAACATTTCAGGAAACCCAGATAGAAGAGCGGATAGAGCTCCACAGCGTTAGAGGTCGAATGTTCTACCTTGTCAGAAGGGTAAGCAGTCACGCTAGGGTCTGATGGATTTTTGGGTTATGACCTTAGGACACTTTTTGGTCCTTTTGGGGATGTGTATATGTATATGACCGATTTGGTAGAACTATGGTATTGTGTTGGTTGGATGACTTGAAATGTATATGATGGATGTTTTCTCCTGCTTAGGTATCAGAAGTGTATGACAGGTTTATTCCCTACACCCATGAGTTTGGGTGAAATATGTTTATGGATATTATAAATGTTTTAAGTGAAAAAAAAAATTATTATATGATAAAATAGGTAAGTCGTTACAGTTTGGTATCAGAGCCTAGGTTGCTCGGTTCCATAGACTTTAGAATGCAGCGAAAACAATACCAGAGTATAGGAAAAGGATTTGAGGTTTTGTTCTACAGTCTGGAGGTAGGACTTCTGTGGTGGTTTCTATGTCTTTCTTGGGGTGATGATTTCAGGAAAATCATAGCAAACTATTGTCGGGTTATGTTTCTATAGTGTAGGACTAAATCTCGAATAAAGATAAGAATTTCAAAATAGGGGGATTTTGGTTAGATGCATAAATTATAGGAATGGGGTCCCTGAGCCATGTTTATTGTCTTTCCAAGATGGACCCTGGAGGAGGTAGTGCCCATGCAAGCGGTAGTGACGGTGCAGGACCCTCGAGTGCAGGCAGAGCTGATTCGGATGCAGTACTACACAACGTAACTCAGCAAGTTATGGCTGAGATCGCTAGGAGCTCCAGAGAGTAGGGAGGCCCATCTGTAGGCCATGGGTGCACGATAGAGAAATTCACCAAGATGAATCCTCTAGCATTTTTAGGAGGTGCTGATCATGTAGTCGCCGAAAATTGGATGCAATAGATTGAAAAGGTGTTGGAAGTATTGCAGTGTACAGAGGAGCAGAGGGTCCTCTTCACTACCTATAAACTGACAGGGGAGGCCGAGAGGTGGTGGACTGCTGTAAAACTCTTGGAGTAGCAGAGGAAGACACTGATAGCTATGATATGGGACCGATTTAAAGAATTATTCTTTGATAGATACTTTCCAGTCACTACTAGAGAGGCCAAAGTGGAAAAGTTCCTAAATCTGAAGCAGGGACGACAGTCAGTCCAGTAATATGCGGCGAGGTTCATAGAGTTGTCCCGTTTCGCCCCTTATATTGTTCCTAATGAAATAAAGAAGGAGAGACAGTTTGAAAGAGGATTGAGGTGTGAAATATACAAGCAGGTAGTAGTATTGAAGATACAAGATTTTTCTGAGTTGGTCGACAGAGCAGTATTGACTAAGGCTTGTGAGCGGATGGATGCATAGGAGTAGAGACATAAGAAGAGATTTACGCCTTCAGGCGTCAAGTAGGGATCTAGGCAGGGTTAGTGGAGGAGAGGAAACTATGATAGAGGACAGAGGCAGGAGACTGGAGGTTGTGAGTTTCAGGCCGTGCAAAATTTCCTTGTTTGTCAGACTTGTGGAAAAAAAACACTTGGAAGAGTGTCGAGTGGGGAGAGTCGTCTGCTATCGCTACGATAGGTAGGGACACCTAGTGTGAGATTGCCCTATACCACCTGGTACCACTCCTACTCCCATACCTTACCAGGGAGGCTATCAGGTACCCCGTCGAGGCTAGCAGAGGAATGTAGCTCCGGCGAGGGTCTATACTTTGTCACCTAGAGATGCCGATATCGCAGGCAACATCGTGACAGGTACCTTTAATGTTTTATCATATCAAGTAATTGTTTTATTTGATTTTGATGCCACCCACTCCTTTGTGTCTGTGGCCTATATTGAATTGTCTGGAAAAGGGACCCAGTTATTAGATGTAGAGTTGTCGGTTGCTACTCCGACAAGGTCAGTGGGGCAATGTCATAGGGTGCTCAGGGATTATTCGATAGAAATTCAGGGAAAAGTGCTACAAGTTGAACTTATTGTGCTTAATGTGCATGGATTTGATGTAATACTGGGTATGGATTGGCTAGCAGCTAACTATGCTAATATTGACTTTTATCTGAGAGAGGTGATATTCACACCATCGAGAAAGCAAGAATTTAGATTTGTGGGGTCGTAGGTGAATTCCCCACCTCAGTTAGTGTCAGCTATGCAAGCAAAAAGATTACTCTTGGACGGTTGTCAGGGGTTTATAGCCTTTGTAAAGGAGGTGTTAGAAAATGAGTTGAAGCTTGGTAGGACACCAATGGTGAAGGAATTTCCAGATGTTTTTCCAGAAGATCTACCTGGGTTGCCTCCCGACCTCGAGGTAGATTTATCTATTGATCTACTTCTTGGGACAACATCGATTTCTATAGCCCCTTATCGAATGGCTTTAGAGGAATTGAGAGAATTAAAGGATCAGTTGTAGGATTTATTGAATAAAAGGTTTATCAGACGTAGCGTTTCGCCCTAGGGAGCACTAGTGTTATTCTTAAAGAAGAAAGATGAGTCTATAAGGATGTGTATTAATTACAGGGAGATAAACAAAGTAACCATTAAGAACAGGTATCCTCTACCCCACATAGATGACTTATTTGATCAGTTTCAGGGCACACAGGTTTATTCTAAGATCGATCTCAGGTCAAGCTATCATCAGGTGAAAGTAAAAGCATAAGATGTCTTGAAGATAGCTTTCAAGACTAGGTACGAGCATTATGAATTTCTAGTTATGCGATTTGGTCTAATGAATGCTCCTACTGTATTCATGGATTTGATGAATATAATCTTTCATCAGTATTTGGACCAGTTCGTTGTAATTTTATTGATGACATACTGGTCTACTCGAGAAGCTTTGAGTAGCATGAGATGCATTTACAGCTAGTACTTCAGATGCTTAGGGAAAAGAAATTGTATGTCAAGTTTAGCAAATGTGAATTTTGGTTAGAGAAAGTATCATTTTTGGGGCATGTTATTTCAGGGGATGGTATTTCAGTGAATCCCAGCAAGATTGAGGCAGTGTTGAATTGGGTTAGAACGAAGAATATTCAAGAAATTAGGAGCTTCTTGAGACCGGTGGGTTATTACCGTTAGTTTGTAGAGGGGATTTATGCTTTATCAAGGCCTCTCACGCATCTGATTAGGAAGAATGTCAGGTTTGAATGGGATGATGATTGTGAGCAGAGTTTCCAGAAACTGAAACAAAGGCTTGTCACTGCACTAGTGTTGATCATCCCGTTAGGGGGTGTTGGTTATGTTATTTACAGTGACGCATCCTTGAAAGGGCTTGGATGTGTATTAATGCAACAGGGCAGGGTAGTAGCGTATGCTTCTAGATAATTGAAATAATATGAAAAGAATTATCCCACTCATGATCTTGAATTGGCTGCAGTGGTTCATGCATTAAAAATTTGGAGGCATTATTTGTACGGAGAGAAATGTGAAATATTTTCTGACCACAAAAGTTTAAAGTACTTCTTTACGCAGAAAGAATTGAATATGCGGCAAAGAATATGGTTAGATCTCATCAAGGACTACGACTGCACCATCAGCTACCACCCAGGTAAAGCTAATGGGGTGGCTGATGCATTGAGCTGGAAATCAGAGGATGCAGCTCAGTTAACAACAATAATTCAGCATCCGACCTTGATGGACTTGGAGAGGTTCTGCCTAGAAATAGTGGAAAGTGATCACCAGACATTTATTACCAACCTGGTGGTGCAGCCTACTCTACCGGAAAGGATTAAGGCCGCTTAGAGGGGTGATGTAGAATTAGTAGACCTGATAACTAAGGTGCAGGATGGACAGGGAAAGGAATTCAGTATTTTTGATGATGGGACATTGAGGTTTCGTTCCAGGTTGTGAGTGCCTGCGGATATGGACATCAAAAGGACGATCTTAGAAGAGGCTCACAGGTCCTTGTACACGGTTCATCCAGGTAGTACTAAAATGTATAAGAATCTGCGAGAGTCTTATTGGTGGAGTGGCACGAAGAGGGAAATTTTTAAGTTCGTGCAGTAGTGTCTAACGTGCCAGTAGGTAAAGGCTGAGCACCAGAGGTCGGTGGGCCAATTGTACTCGCTTTACATCCCAGAGTGGAAATGGGATCATGTATCTATGGACTTCGTGACGAGTTTACCACCGGAACCTCATGGTTAAAATGCTATTTGGGTGGTCATTGATAGATTGACGAAGACCGCTCACTTCATGGTGTGCCATTGTCTATAGTATCAGACCGAGACCCATATTTTATGTCATGGTTTTGGAAGATCTTGTAGGAGGCTCTGGGGTCTCAATTATCTTTCAGCATGACGTTTCATCCTCAGACGAATGGCCAGACTGAGAGGGTGATTCAAATATTAGAAGATTTGCTGTGGGCGTGCATACTGGATTTTGGGGGTAATTGGACCCACTATATGCCGCTGGTAGAGTTTGTATACAATAACAGCTATCTGGTCAGCATCGGCATGGCACCTTATGAGGCTCTCTATGGTAGGAGATGTCGTTCTCCTCTATAATGGGATGAAATAGGTGAGAGGTGAGTTTTGGAACAAGAAATAGTGCAGCAAGCCTACGACAAAGTTCGGCTCATTAAAGAAAGAATCTGTGCAGCTCAGATTTGGCAGAAGAGCTACACTGATAATCACCAACATAAGTTGGAATTTGAAGTTAGGGACATGTGTTTCTAAAGATAGCACCATTGAGGGGAGTTATGAGGTTTGGGAGGAAGGGTAAGTTGAACTCTAGGTTCATTGGCCCTTTCGAGATACTTGAAAGAGTAGGGTTAGTTACCTACCAGCTAGCTTTACCACCAGCCTTTTTCAAAATGCATGACGTATTTCATGTTTCTATGCTGAGGAAATACATCCTAGAACCCTCACACTTGGTCAGTTATGCAGAGTTAGATCTTAGAGATTCACTGGCTTATGAGGAGATACCAGTGCAGGTTTTGGATAGAAAAGAACAGGAATTGCGCAGTAAGAAAATTTCTTTAGTAAAAATCCTATGGAGAAATCAAGTGGTGGAAGAAGCCTTTTGGGAGTTGGAAGAAGAAATACGACAGAAATACCCGCACTTATTCAGTGGAGATCAGCACTAGGTATACGAGTAAAGTAAATGTAGTATGATTTAATTTAATAAAAAGCAAAATGATATATGTGTGAGTAGTATTGTAGGTTATAGAATAGGTAATATTCTGGTTGTGGGAGAATTTTTCTTTTATGTATATATTGTAATCTCCCAGGACCTTGTATGTAACCACGGTATTCCTCCGCAATAAATGAGGGTAAGTAATAAAATAAGTAGCCCATTTTCGTTAAGGGATGGTGTATAGTTCAGATAATAAATTTAGAGGATGAAATTTTTATAAGGAGTAGAGAATGTAGAGATTCGAAGAATTATAGTAATTAAATAATAAAAGAAAGAAGAGAAAAAGAATCTTTAAAAAGGGATTTCAGCAGGGTCTCGTCGACGAGTGTGGAAGTGCTCGTCGACAAGTAAGGCTCTTGGGCTCGTCGAAGGAGACGCGTGTCCCAACGAGAAATTACCGAGGGACTCTTTCCAAAGCGTGAAACTCGTCAACAAGGAGAAGGTGTTCGACGACGAAACTCCTTCTTGACTCGTCGACGAGGAGGTGTGACTCGTCGATGAGGCCACGTGGACAAGAATTCTATATAAGGCCAAGAATTCATTTTTCCTGCGAGAAACATGCAGGAATTCTCTCTCTCTCTAACTTCGTCCCCTCTGCCTTCCCTTTAGAAATCCGGCCTCATTTCACGTTGGTTCGACGATCTGAAGCCGCCATGCTACTCTTAGGAAGTTTCTCTTCATATCTGCAGGAGTAGATCGTTGGTTAGGCCAACTTGGGCACCATCCCAAAATTTGGATAAGTTAGTTATTTTAATATTTATTAAGGTATTTGGTATTTCTGGGCTGAGGAAAGGTATTAAATGGGTTTATACTGAAGTTTTGTTGGGGGAAATGTAATTTCATGGTGTTGAGCTAGGAACACCATGGGTGCAAATAGGTTAATTTGTGGGCTTTTCAATAAGCCAGGTAAGGGATAAACTAAGTCAGTATTTTTAGGAAATTATTTATTATTATTCAGCTTTTATTTCTAGAAAAATTATGTAAGTTATAAAACTGCGTTTGGAAATAATGCTGTTAAAAGGAAAATGATTTTAATGCATTTTAGCAAGGGATATGATTTTTGTTCAGATCTTACGATTAGAATATTATTTACTTTTATGTGGCATAAGTATGAAATTTTATGATTTTATGTAATATCATAATATTATGTTTTCAGAATAAGCATATTATCACTGTTTTCAAGAAGATATTAAAAACGGTACAGGAACTATATTTAAAGTATGATGTTGAAATAGTACAGGGATTCCAAAACTATGTATGTTAAAATATGTCAGCCTAAGGGCCGTGGTTTTACTTGATATACTATGTCGACGCAAGGGCCGGGTTTTAGATGCTATACTATGCCGGCGTAAGGGCCGTGATTTACAAGATATAATAAGGGTCATGGTTTACATGATATGATATGCAAAGATTCATGAAAATATTATCATGACATATATTATTATGAAACAGCTATGTATCATTATATGAAACCTACTATATGTTATCAGAATCCGAATGACTTGCTTTAGGCTTTCATGAAGCACGGTACCATAGCTATATGTTCACGATCATGTATATGTTAGTGCTACCGCATGTTGCATGGAACTATGGGAGAACGGCAATCGATGTGGTTTCATGGTAGTGCAGACGTCCCTTTGGCAGTCCGGACCAAGAGGGGCAGACCCATCGTACTTATAGCTTATGTTGATCTAGCGTGGTCAGCTAGCCATTCCTAGGTCCCACCTTTGGGCCGCACAACCTAGTCATGTGGGAGTAAGACATGACACCAGCCAACTATCCATCTGGGATGTTATTTCATGTACAGTTATATAATATGATTTTCATGTATAGAAACTTAGTATGTTATACCATCTTATGATAAATTATGTTTTATTCCAATATGATACAAATAGTTTTACTAGATATGATTTATGAACTGTTATGTGTATAACAAGAAAATACTCATGTTGCCACACACTGATGTTAGTTTATTTCCCTTACTGAGAGGTGTCTCATCCCAGCTATATAAACATTTTAGGAAACCCAGATAGAAAAGCGGATAGAGCTTTACAGCGTTAGAGGTCAACTGTTCTACCCTGTCAGAAGGGTAAGTCGTTATGCTAGGGTCTAATGGATTTTTTGGTTATGACCCTTGGGCACTTTTTGGTCTTTTTGGGGATGTGTATATATATATATATGACCGGTTTGGTAGAACTCTGGTATTGTGTTGGGTTGATGACTTGAAATGTATATGATGGATGTTTTCTGCTGCTTAGGTATTAGAGGTGTATGACAAGTTTATTCCCTATACCCACGGGTATAGGTGAATTATGTTTATGGATATTATGAATGTTTTATGTGAAAAAAAAAAATTTATTATATGGTAAAATATGCAAGTCGTTATAGGAATCATCCATCCCTAACTCAAAACACCCACCCTGTCTATCAGGGTACCAGCTCCCCTCTGTCTCGGAGCTCTATCTCCTGGTCTTTCAGGATTCCCTAAAATATTTAGATATTTGGGTGAGACACATTTTAGTAACGCGGAATAAATTATTTACAATGTGTGGCAATAAGAGTTTCATTATATCATAATATTCTCATTTTAGTGATAACACCATCTGAGAAAAATATACCATTTAAACTCATAATCATATAGATATAAAGCATAAGCTTTTAAAAGCTTTAATTCCATTTTTCAACTTATTCACATGCAACCCATATTTAACAGTGAAAGTTCCCGAGGATAGGGGAGGTTTCACGCCCATACATGTAGCTCCCCTCTACTCTGATATCGTTTGTAACCGGTCCCGATTAACTCGGGTAAGGCTATAACTGATACTTATCAGGGCACTTACCTTACTCAGTAAGCCTACATGCAGAGAGTTTTACTTCGCCTTATTTATTTATGTTATTATACTCACACTTTTTCTTTTCTCTTTCATTTCCATTTCATCATCTAGCACATGAGTGTCCTTGGTAACCAATACATCCGCATCTGTAACTCATGACTGCCCCAAGGATATTCTCTATATGCCATGCTTCCCCCCTTGGTCGAGGTTGTGCGGTTCGAAGGCTGGATCTAAATCACGGTTGGCTGACTCAGTTAGATCAAAATAAGAACTTTCCCTTTACATCTGTAGTACGATTGAGCTGCCTATCCCTGGTCTAGACGCAGGGGGCAATCAAAATCTCTCTGAAGGCCCAATCGACTTTCACGCCACACTCTCCATGAGACTGTTTGCGATATCGTGCTCTTTATCAACAACTATCCATTAGGGTTCTCATTTCCACATTTTATCATTCACATCGCAATATTCACATTTCTAATATTCACATTTCACATTCACATTGCAGTATTCACATTGCAATATTCATATTCTAGTATTCACATTTCAAATTGCAGTATTCACATTACAATATTCACATTTTCACATTCGCGTTTCAGTATTCACATTTCATATCCATATTGTAGTATTGACATTTTCATATTCGCATTCCAACATTCACATTTCAACATTCTCATTGCAGTATTCACATTACAATATTCACATTTTCATATTCACATTTCAATATTCATATCTCATCTCATAATGGTATATATCACATTTCAATGTTCTCAACATTTTATGTTTCTTTCTCATCTTTTTAATGCACATTCCATTCTCATAATAGTATATTTCACATTTCGCATACTTCAACATTTCTCAATGAAACATAATTCATCATTTTATAACTTTCAAATCCCAAAACATCACTGGGTTTTTCTTATATTATTTTCTGTACAAAAACAGTTCAATATATGTTTACTTCATATTCCCATAATTCATCATATAGTTCACACAACCCAGTTTCAAACATATTCTCAGTATAACTCATATGCCACACAATTTCATCTGTTATTCATATCATAATATATATAGTTAAAATATTATATCACCATTTTCACATATTCATTCAACCCATAATTTCTAAAATACTGCTATAATTTATTCCCCTTACCTGACTTACTGAGAGGTCCGTTAAAATTTCCAAATCCTACGCCCGCAGCGTCCAAAACTCAAAACCCTAAAAATCACATTTTTCTCAGGTTAACCAACTCATCTCCTAGAATAATTCTCATTTAACACTTCCTAGGCCCTATACACTCCAAATAAATACTTAAATCCTAAAATAGCTTACTTACCTTGATTTTGGGGTGGTGCCTCGAAACTCCAAATTGAAAATATGCTTTGACTAAAGTTGTAGAGAATCTCCCCACGAACCTCATGGTGGTTCCCAATCGTTAATCCGGGCTATAACGAAGCCGAAATTGGAAAGAGAGAGAGAGAGAGAGAGAGAGAGAGAGAGAGAGAGAGAGCAAAAGGATAGAGAGATTCACGCTGAAAAATGAGGGTTTCACTATTTATAAGCCAACGTTCGTTGACGAGTTCAAGTGATACATCGACAAGCCCATGAAGGAACTTCGTCGACGAGGAAATTGGTTCATCGACGAACCTAAAATTCCATAAAATTCCGTAACTCTCGGTATCTTCTCGTCGACGAGACACATGTACTTCATTGATGAGACCTAGAGGGATGTTCATCGACGAAGACTACCGGTTCGTTGACGAACCCTTGCTGATTCCCTTTTTTTCCTTTTTCCTCTCTCTCATTCCTTTTCCTTTATTACTTCCATTAATTTAATTTTTCGGGTCTCTACATTCTCCCCTCCTTATAAAATTTTGTCCTCGAAATTGCTATTCATCACTTTTTCATCCTTACACAAAATATCCTAATTTTATTAATTACCCTCATTATAGCGGAGGAATACCGTGGTTACCTTTACGGTCCTAGGAGATTACAATAACCCAAACAAAACTCTCCCAAAACCCTTCTTATTCTAAAATCAAAAAAACTATATATCCTACATTACACTATACAAATCAAAATACATACCATTACTTTTACTCTGACTGGCTTAGCTCTAAACTCCACTGAAGAGATGTGGATATTTCTGGCGCATCTATTCCTCTAATTCCTAGGAAGCTTCCTTTACTGCATGACTGTGCCATAACACTTTTACCAGTGGAATTCTCTTTGTACGCAGTTCTTGTTCCTTCCATTCTAAAGTCTACACTAGCTTTTCTTCATAAGATAAAGCATCATCGAACTACAATGCCTTATAACTAATCACATGGGAGGGATTCGGGACATATTTCCTCAACATGGAAACGTGAAATACGTCCTGGATTCTAGATAAGACTGGTGGTAACGTCAACCTATAGGCAACTGGACCCACTCTTTCAAGAATCTCGAATGGTCCAATATACCTAGGGCTCAGTTTACTCTTACTCTCGAATCTCATAACTCCTTTCAGCGGTGTCACTTTCAAAAATACATCATCTCCTACATCAAACTCTAACTCTCATCGACGAGTATCTGCAAACTCTTCTGCTAACTCTGTGATGTTCTGATTCTGTCTATGATGAGTCTTACTTTATCTCGAGTTCACTATATCAGATCTAGCCCCAAAATCTGTCATTCCCCAATCTCTTCCCAATACAATGGGGATCGGCACCTCTTGTCATATAACACCTTATATGGTACCATCCCAATGCTGGCCTGATAGCTGTTATTATAAGTAAACTCGACTAGTGGAATAGTTGTATCCAACTGCCCCCGAAATCCAGCATACAAGCTCGTAGCATATCCTTCAGTATCTGTATCATCATTTTTATCTGCCTATCTGTCTAAGGATGAAATGTTGTGCTGAACATCAACTAAGAACCCCTGGCCTTCTGTAAAGACCTCCAAAATTGAGACGTAAACCATGGGTCTCAGCCGATACTATGGACACTAGCATGCCATGAAATCTAACTATCTCCTAAATATATAAATTTTCTAGTCTGCTCAAGGAGTAGTTAACTCTAAAAGGCAAGAAATGGGTAGTCTTCGTCAATTGATCTACGACTACCCAAATGGCATCCTCTCCATATAGGGTCGGCGGTAGTCCCGTGACAAAATCCATCACTATATGTACCCATTTCCATTCAAGGATGCGGAGTGGCTGCAATGATCCCGCCGGTCTCTGGTGCTCAGCTTTTGCCTACTGGCATGCCAAATACTACTATACAAACTCGACAATCTCTCTTTTCATACTACTCCACCAAAAAGACTCCCGAAGATCCCTATACGTTTTAGTGCTACCAAGGTGTAAAGTATACAAGGATCGATGTGCTTCTTCCAGAATAACTTTCTTAATCTCAGGGTTAGCAGATACACACAATGTGGTACGGAACCTCAAAGGCTCCATCATCTGAGATACTGAAATCTACCTTCAGACCATCTTGCACTTTTCCCACAAGCTCTACCAACTCTAGATCACCTCTCTGAGCCTCTTTAATTCTTTCTTGTAGAGTCGGTTGTAGCATAAGATTGGCAATAAATGCCTAATAATCACCCTCTATGAGTTCCACACTGAGCCTATCTAAATCCATCTGAATCGAATGCTGCATCACCACTACAGATACTGATGCTCCCACTAATTTCTAACTCAAAGCATTAGCTACCACATTATCTTTTTTCGGATGGTAATTAATGGTGCAATCATAATCTTTAATTAGTTCCAACCATGTCCTCTGCTTCATGTTTAGTTCTTTCTGTGTAAAGAAATATTTCAGACTCTTATGGTTAGTGAAAATCTCACACCAACCCCTATATAGATAGTGTCTCCAAATTTTCAACACGTAGACCACCGCTGCTAACTCCAAATCATGGGTAGGGTAATTCTTCTCATATTCTTTCAACTGTCGAGAGGCATGTGCTATAACTCTCCCTTGCTACATCAACACACATCCAAGCCTTTTATGTGACGCATCACTATAAATTACGAAACCCTCTTCTCCTAAAGGAATCATCAACACCGATGTAGTGATGAGTCGCTGCTTCAACTCCTAGAAACTCCATTCTCATCATTAGTCCACTCAAACTTCACACCTTTCCTGGTCAATTTAGTCAACGGACTCGACAATTTAGAAAAAACCCTTAACAAATCAGTGGTAGTGCCCAACCAATCTTAGGAAACTTCTGATCTACTACACATTCTTCGATTATACCCAGTTTACTACCACCTCAATCTTACTCAGATCTACTGGAAATACCACCCCTGGATGCCACATGTCCAAGGAAGGTAATTTGCTCCAGCCATAACTCACATTTCTTGAATTTTGCATACAATTTTCTTTCTCTCAGCACCTGAAGCACTATCCTCAAATATTCCTCGTGCTCCTCTGGGCTCTTTGAATACACTAGTATGTCATCAATAAACACCACTATGAACTGATCCAAATACTAGTGGAATGTCTGGTTAATAAAATTCATAAACACTGCAGGAGCATTTGTCAATCCAAACAGCATAACCAAGAATTCGTAGTGGCGATACTGAGTCCTGAATGCTGTCTTTGAAACATCAATTTTTGAGAAAATTTGTGTCCCCTGTAGCTTATCAAACAAATCATCGATGTGGGGAAACAGGTACTTATTCTTGATAGTCACTTTAATAACTTCCCTGTAGTCGATGCACATTCTCATCGACTCATCTTTCTTTCTCACAAACAAAATCGGTGCTCCCTAGGGCGACACACTAGGTCGAATAAGCCGCTTATCTAAAAGTTCTTATAGCTGTTCTTTCAACTCTTTTAGCTCTTCCAGTGCCATTCTGTATGGTGCTTTCGAAATTGGCGTTGTCTTCGGAACTAGATCAATAGCAAACTCTACCTCTCGATTAGGAGGTAGTCCCGACAAATCCTCGAGAAAAACATCAGGAAAATCCCTCACTACCGAGATATCCTGTAACCTCAAATCCCTTTCCGATACTTCCTTCACATAAACCAAATATCCCTAGCAATCCTCTAATAATAACCTCCTCCTAAATGGTGGATAACAACTGTGGTGGGGTGCACACACATGACCCCACGAATTTGTACTATGTTCTTCTAGAGGTCTGAACACTGCCTCTCTCTGATTGCAGTCAATACTGGTATAGTGGGCAACTCGCCAGTCCATCTCTAAAATTATCTCGAACCCATTCATATCCAAAACCACCAGGTTATCTGATAATGACATCCTCTGAATACAGAATGGACAGTTCCTAAGTGCCTTCTTACATATCCCTACAGCCCCAGTCGGTGTAGCCACTGACAAACTGACATCTAACTGTTGAGTTTCAAACCCACATAACTTAACAAATTCCCAGGCGATAAAAGAATGAGTCACCCTTGAATCAAACAAAGCAGTAGCTTTATATGACTGTATTAAAACAGTACCTATCACGACATCTCCTGCCGCCTCAGCATCTCCCAGTGTTAGCACATAGACTTGTGTCGGGGGGGCATTCCTCTGCTATCCACCTCAAGATGCCTAATGACCTCCTCTGTATGGTCTAGGAACAAGAGCGAAAATTGGCTGTGCTCTATAGTCTCTCGCCATATGCCCCAGCTGATGGCACCCGACACTCCCCCAAGTGTCTCTTGTAGCATATGGGACAAAAAGGAGGCATCTTCCTGCCCTGTACTGCCTAATCTCCCACTCTCTATCTCCATCCTCCTCTATTATCCTACCTCCTCCAAGGCCCTTAACTGGACCCTGCCTGAAAATTTGGAGGCACGAGCCTCTTTCCCTAGTTCTGTGTTGCAGCACCTCTCTACAGGTCATTCTCAATCACTGTAGTTCTATCCACTACCTCTGCAAAAGTCTGGGCCTGGAATCTTATAACATGTTCAAACAAACTCTGTCTCATGCCATCCTTGAACTTCCTCGCCTTCTTTTCCTCATCCGGCACCAAATATGGGGCAAACCGGGATAGCTCGACAAATCTGATTGCATACTACTGTACCATCATCTGCCCCTGCGTCAAGTACAAGAACTCTACTACCCATGCACTCCTAACAGTAGTAGGAAAGTATCTCTCAAAAAAGATCTCTCTGAAGCGGTTCCATGTCATCGCTACAAGGTTAGGTCTATACTCCTCCATTAGTCTCGCTGATCTCCACTAGCATTTAGCTTCCTCGGTCAATTTAAATGTCGCAAAAGTACCTTCTGCTCATCTGTACACGGGAGAACTGCCAACATGTCCTCTATATCCTGGAATTAGTTCTCGGCTACAAGTGGGTTAGCTCCTCTAGAGAACGACGAGGGTCTCATACACTTGAATTGCTCAATCGTGCAGCTTCACTCCCCTGAACCTCTAGCCATCTCTGCCATCGCCTACGGAGTGACGCTACATTGTACTGCATCAGGGCCTCCACCACCCATACTGGAAGGCCCTGCATCATTACCTCCAGAATGTACACTACTACTCCCTCGATCCATCCTAAAAATAATATTAAAACAGTCTTAAAACTCTATCATCTCAACATCACTGAATATACTCAACAACTAAACTCATAAAATATTCCTCTACAATCATCCATCTCCAATATCCTCAATCCCAATTTAAGATTCAGTCCTACCACTCGAAAATAAGAATCGGCGATAGTATCCGTGGTTTTCCTAAAATCGTCACCCCAGGAAAATCATAGAAACAACCATGGAACTCCTACCTCAAGGTCACAAGATAGAACCCTAAATTCCAATCTCATCCTCTAACAAAAATTGATTTATATCGAAATCTACCCATCTCTTATTCTCATAAAAATTCATTCCTATACTCTAGTACTGTATTCCGCTGTTTACTAAAGTCTACAGAATCTAGCAACCTAGGCTCTGATACCAAATTGTGACGCCCTAATTTTCATACCAATTTTTTCTTCTTCCAATAAATAATAAATAATCAATCAAACATACTCAAGCATTGGCCACGTCAGAATCTCTGATACCATATCAGCATAACCTAACCCGAAATGGGTATCGGTCAATTAGTCAAACTTATATAAATAATCCTATTAGCGGAAGTCAATAATTAAAAACCATCCAGAATACAAATATCCAAAATACTAAACATCCATATATGTATTTATACATATCCAACACATTCCCTAAAATCAACCATAAACTCTAGGGGAATCATCCATCCCTAGCTCAAAACACTCACCCTGTCTATCGGGGTACTAGCTTTCCTTTATCTCAGAGCTCTATCTCCTAGTCTTTTACAATTCCTTGAAATATTTAGATATTTGGGTGAGACACATCTCTGTAAGATGGAATCATTTATTTACAGTGTGCGGCAATAAGTGTTTCTTTATATCATAATAATCCCATTTCAGTGATAATACCATCAGAGAAAAATATACCATTTAAACTCATAATCATATAAATATAAAACCCAAGCTTTTAAAATATTTAATTCCATTTTTCAACTCATTCACATGCAATCCATATTTAATAGCGAAAGTTCCCAAGGATAGGGAAGGTCACACGCTCATACATGTAACTCCCCTCTGCTCTGATATCGTTTGTAACCTAACCCGATTAACATGGGTGAGGCTACAACTGATACTTATCAGGGCACTTACCTTACTCAGTAAGCCCTCAGGCAGAGAGTTTTACTTCGCCTTATTTATTTATTTATTTATGTTGTTATACTCGCATTTTCTTTTCTCTTTCATTTCCATTTCATCAACTAGCACATGAGTGTCCTCGGTAACCAATACATCCATATCTATAACTCATGGCCGCCCTAAGGATATTCTCTCCATGTCATGCTTCCCCCTATGGTCGAGGTTGTACGGCCCGAAGGCTGGATCTAAATCACGGTTGGCTAAACCATTTAGATCAAAATAAGAACTTTACCTTTACATCTGTAGTACGATTGGCCTGCCTATCCCTAGTCCGGACCTAGGGGCAATCAACATCTCTTCGAAGGCCCAATCGACTGTCACGCCACACTCTCCATGAGGCCGTATGGTTGGACTAACACCTCACTAGCAATGGTACCGTGCTTTTTATCAACAACTGTGCATCAAGGTTCTCATTTCCACATTTTATCATTCACATTGCAGTATTCACATAGTAATATTCACATTTCCAGCATTCACATTGTAGTATTCACATTGCAATATTCATATTCCAATATTCACATTTCACATTGCAGTATTCACATTGCAAAATTCACATTTTCACATTCACGTTTCAGTATTTACATTTCATATCCGTATTGCAGTATTCACATTTTCATATTCAAATTCCAGTATTCATATTTCAACATTCTCATTGCAGTATTCACATTGTAAAATTCACATTTTCATATTCACATTTCAATATTCATATCTCATCTCATAATGGTATATATCACATTTCAATGTTCTCAACATTTTATGTTTCTTTCTCATCTTTTCAATACACATTCGATTTTTAAAATAGTATATTTCACATTTTACATACTTCAACATTTCTCAATAAAACATAATTCATCATTTCATAACTTTCAAATCCCAAAACATCACTAGGTTTCTCTTTTATTCTTTTATGCACAAAAATATTTCAATATACGTTTACTTCATATTCCCATAATTCATCATACAATTCAACCCATAATTTCTAAAATACTACTACAATTTATTCCCTTTACCTCACTTACTGAGAGGTTAGTTCAAAGCCCAAATCCTACACCTGTGGCGTCTGAAACTCAAAACCCTAAAAATCACATTTTTCCTAGATTAACCAACTCATCTCCCAGAATAATTCTCATTTAAAACGTCCTAGATCCCTATATAATCCAAATAAATACTTAAATCCTAAAATAGCTTACTTACACTGATTTTGGAGTGGTGCCTCGGAACTCCAAATTGAAAATCTGCCTCCGCTAAGTTGTAGAGAATGTTGACTTTTTAAGTTTGATCCCTGTTTTGATGCTAACAAAGCACATATATCTTATGTGTGTGCCTAGTGCTTTGAATAGGTTTACAATTCAGAATGCACACACAGAAGAGGAAGATGGAAGCCAGAAAGCTCACATCAACTGGAATTTTCCATGAAAGATAAAAGAGCAAAGACGAAGACATCTGTTTTGTAATCGTACTACATTTCATACACATTCTACTTGTGCAAAATCATTTGATAGCACCCTTACTTTACTGAGCATTATAACATATCATTAGAGAGTGCACGTATTTTATGAGCTTAAACGTGTACATCTTTGCTTGTATTTTCAAAAGCATTATCTTGTACAAAAATGGTATTATTATATTGGTTGGGTTCAGCCTGAGATTGAACTGGGGAGTCTCAGCCCCGTAAGTGAGACTGGTTCGATTCAGCCAGAAAATTAAACTGGGGAGTCTTAGCCCCGTAAATGATATCGGTTTGGTTCAGCCCAAAAATTGAACAGGGTTTTCCTCGCCTCGTAAGTAGAGGATGTAAAAGGTTTCTACTCCACCCGTTTAAGTGAGCAGGGTCAGTGTAATCCTTGGGGGGTATGCCCAAGGCGGGGACGTAGGCTGGTTTGGCCAAACCATGATAAAAATATCGTGTGTTGCTCTCTCTCTATCTCATTTAATTTTCGCACTTTAATTTTCATGTGTGTATGTCTGTTCATTTACAGTTTTAATCATTTGTATGCATATTTATTTTAAATAAGATATGTGTATATGTCTGCACTGATGACTTAATAATTTTACATACACGCTTTCAATATTGAGTGGGATATGAACTGTGGTGAATCGGTGAAATGTTTAAATTAGTCGAAAAGTTTTTAAAACCCAATTCACCCCCACTTGGGATCACACCAAATCCAACAATTGGTATCAGAACCCAGTTGTAATAAGCTTAACCACTATTTGCATAAAGGTTGTAGCAACTCATATTTCGGTGTATCCCTGTTTTGAGGGTCAAGTCTTTGCAAATCCTCCCCTGGTTTTGCTATGTAGATTTTATGGTTTGAAATTTGAAAATGATTTTGTAAAATCAATTGATTGGAGGATTTGGAAAGTATTTGTGAATTTTATCATATCCCATTGAAAAATGTTTTTAAAATGCATATCTTCCCAAACATGAAAATGATTTGAATGTGCATGACTTGAATTTAATGCATATCATTTGAGTGTCATGCATATACTTTTAGTTTACCTAAACTACTAATATTTCTGCAAAGCTTATGTTTTTATAGTAGTCCAAAGGGTTTTGGGAAACATAAGAATTTTAGAAAAACCGAGAGAGAGAAGTACTACACTCAGAGCTTAAACAATTAAGGAGTAAAACTTAAAGGTATATACTTATCCTCCTTCTACTTTATTGTATATTTCATGCCATGATTCATGATGTTTATATTGTGTAAAATATTATTTCAATCATGTAAATTTATTTGTGATTGCATACCAACTTATGAGGTGCACTTAATGTTAGCTTTGGTGTATTCCCAAGAGGTGGGATGAATTGAAATTTTAAAATTTATCCCTAGGTTTAGCTAATCTAACAACAGTATATTCACAACCTAGGGTCTATCTATACATATCCAATTGAGCAGATTAATAAAACGTGCAGAAATTAAATCATGTGCGATATTCACAATATAGCATACACGTGCGATAAATAAATTATGAAAAAATAAAATGCACACAATATATGTTATCGGGGTTCGGCCAATACTACCTACATCTCTGCCTCTAGCTCGCAAGCCCGAGAATTCCACTAATACTCACTTAAAGGGTGGAGTGGCATCGGTTACAACCAGGTCAATTCAAGGGGCTGACTTCAACCAACATGCCTTACTAGGATGGCGCACCTAGCATTCCTAACCGAGTCTAAGCTAGTTCGAGACTATTTACTAGGGCTAGTCTCCCTCTTCAGGCCCGTGCCTGGAATACAACAAATGTGAAATATAATTTTAGCATACATGGAAATATGCTTCTCACACTAAGAAGATATGTACTACATTATATACTAGTAATGATCAATCCACACCAAACATGTAAGAACTATAAGCATAGTGGTGTATATGTGTATCTTTGTTCAAGCAACACTCAACAAGATGTGATCACTATAATGTTCAAAAGTGTTCTAAACAAGCTATATCTTTGAAACAAGTTATATCAAATCTCAATAACAAATCAGGGTTTCAAAGATGCTAATCTGATAATCAAACTAACTCAAAAGATTTCCTTCAATGAAATGAGCGCAAGAGTAGTTTGAAAATATTATAGCTTGTAGAAAATATTTTGCACAACAAAATCAAGTTATAGGAATCTTGCAATGATAATGTAAGAATCCACAAGCCAATGAGTTTATCCCAATACAAGATTTACTATATTCAAATCAGTGGGATAAACTTTGTTGAACTCCCCAAAATAAAATCAAACAATCAAGCCAAGTAAATGGGGGTATGAGCAATCTATACTAAACAATAACCCAATATAGAACTCTCACAAAGCTAAGATATATCAAGGGAATGAAAATTTGAGAGTGTTTTTAAGTAAAATGGGCAATATGAACATTTGAAAATAGAAAGGATTTTTTATAATGATTTTTGCTAATCTGTCACTAATCCTCACAAATGAACCCATATTTATAGACCAAGATGAAATTAGAAACGCTTAGGACCCATAGGGAATTCTTAGAAAAGTTTAAAAGCACTTAGGAAATATTAACCCTATTTAATCAATTTAACCTCGATAAAAATTTAATTAACCCGAGAACGTTCAGGTGGTTAAACCAAGGTTCGGTCACCCAAATAGACTGAGCTTTGAAAAGCATTTTAAATGGTTCAGTAGCCCGAACAAAAGTCTGAAACATTTGCTCCGAGGTTCGATTGCCCAGGTCTAGGGTCGGTAGCTCGAACATAAGAGTTCGTTCGCTCGGGGCACGATTTGAACTAAAATGCTTGGAAGCCCGAGTTGGTGAATTGTATTTTTCAAAGGGTTCGGGCGCCCAAGGGAGGTAGGGTTAAAATGTGTTCGGTCGCCCGAAGCATGGTAAAACTATTGACTTCTCAACAGTTCGAGCGCCTGAGGTGATTTGTTCACCTGGGGTTTGGTCGCCCGAGGTCTCTTACTTTACCCTAATATTGTTCAATTCAACTCAATTTACTCCCCTAATGACATTCATCCTATGGTTAGTCTATGGTCATGTTGAGCTTACAAAACCTATATGCATGACATGCAGAGATTATTACAGACCAATATAAATTATTATAGACCCAAATAATATAAATTACAACAAGAAGTAATCTTTAGGGTCTTCAAGCTTTACTTCGCGTGCCATCAATTGATTTGCTAATATAAACTTGCACACAAACTTGAAAGCTATTAAATACTAGAGTATTTATCATTATCAAAACCGGGTGTGACCTATAAAGTCAACACTTTAGAAAAAAAATTTTATTAATACTCATAAGATTTTTTGGAATTGTCGTAAATAGGGGTTGCTATGCTTTGAATGCTTAAATAGTGTTTGTGCTTAATACTCTAAATCTTAGTAAACACTATTGCCATACTGAGAACCCTAAGGAAATCTAGCCAATACTGAGTTTTAGTGATCATATCCAATCTTAGCTTAACATGTACATATCATTTTGATTGGTGAACATGTGAAGACATTGACTATCCTTTTCGAATGGACAAAATGTTTTAATTGTTAAGAGATTCTTAATGCTATATACATGCTGATGTATAAATATCTTGAATATAGCATGATTTATCCATCGTACAAATTTGGGGGTTTAGGAAATTAATATTCTATATATTTTATTTTCCTAGACTCATCATTGAGCTTAAATGATAAATCATTTTCAAATGATAAAATAAACTTAATAATTTCATAAGCTTATCCCCAAATTAGAAAATACTAGTTATGCCAAATACTATTAATTGAATATATAATTCTTTGGCTGCATAAGTGAGGGGGAGCAGCACTTTAAAATCCATCCAATAAGCAATAAATTATATTATACTTATCTTATCATGTTTATTGGATGACTTGAGTGATAAATGTATATATATCCATCCTCCGCTTGAAGTCCAACTATATTTGATGGATAATTTATTTGAACTAAATGCCACTGTCCATTGCTTGTACAAGTGAATATATTATTTAATGGATAGTTTATTTTTATGAACTGTTGTTTGAACTACTGAATGCATGCTTGTCTTGAATGCCTCATGCATGGCAGATGCAGTGATGTGAATTGCATGCTAGTAGTGGATATAGGTTCTCGCATGCTTGAACTGATTTATAAATTAATTGCGTGAATCTATCAGGTTTCAGGTCCATGGTAAAAAATGGGAAAATGTTTAATTTACCGACGAAATGCTGCCGAAATTTCGGTAGAATTTTTCCCAAAAATAAAACCATGTATCAAGATAATTAGTTATTGCATGCCCAAATGTTTTTGAAAGGATGAGTGAATGATAAATGAATAGTTATTTTCATTCACAATTAAAAACGTATGCACAATAACATATAGGGAAGACTATACGTAACATATGATAAAATGCCTTAATAGATAACTAGTATAGTTGCATTAAAAGGACCGCTTATACTGTCTGGTATACTTAGTGAAATTAATTTTTAATTAGTATAAGCAACACATTTCCTTTCCTAGGATGCACAGTAATTGCATAGGTTAGTACATGTAAAATCCAAACCGCTATATATTTTGAAGTTATGCACACATTTAGTTTGTGTCTTAGGATGAACTTAGTTCATGGACACCATTTGGTCAAATTATTTGGGTTATGTACTCTCATTTCGAACCCAAATGGTAAAGCATCATCCCTTTTAAATTAAACGTCTTATATCTTGATTATGGTCCATGTTACTAGGAAATTGCATGACTTAGGGGGAGTTTTCATTTCACACAAACTCATTGTATTTTTGAGTTGTGCCATCCTTTTTGAAATCCTGTTGCATTCCTTTTGGACTATAGCCTTGATTGGCTATTGAGTTTTTAAATTGAAATGCAATATGTCATGTTGTGTTCTAAATGTTTAATATTTTCTGCATGCTGAAATATTTTGAAAGGATGAACTTTTGATGAATGTTTTTAAATGAATATCATCCTTGAACTTTATTGCATGCATGCAAATATACAAGGGGAGATTAAGCCTCATTCATAATAAAAATAAATAAGTACTTAATGTCAATAATCTCTTGCACGCTAAGTAATATTTAGAAGGATGAACATTTGTTGAGTGTGCTTAAATGAAATCCATCCTTGAACGTTATGCACTTATGTACGCCTGAGACTATACCGAGGAGTTTAAGCCCTATCCTTGAAAAAGGATTAATAGCACCTGACCAATGGACTCACGTTATTATTATTTCTACTTTTTGAGTCTGAAGCCTTTCTGCATACCCTGAACATCATATCCTATCTTTATTGAATCATCTTTGATATGGATTGTTCCTAGTATGCATGAACACCATGCATGACTTAGTGTTTGACTTTTAGCGCATGTGTGTTTTAGGAAAGATTTTATTGGTGGGACATAAATCGTTTAACATATTCTCAGTGAAATCAGTTAAGAATAAAAATAGTACTTATGCTGTTCAAACTCTTAATGAAGTTTCACAACTAAAATCAGTATAAGTAGTTGACTGCATCTAAGCACGAACTCAAATTGATAAGGGGAGCATCTTAGGCTAAAATTCTGTCTTGTTATGCTCACCAAATTTTTTGCTTAGATCTATTGTTGAATTCATTGTGGCTTGTGCTTAAATGAAATGATTTTATTGAAAATTTTGATTTAAAATATACTTCTTAGTCACATGTGTCTTAGGTTTTGCCATATGATCCCGATTTTAAATTTATTTAATATATTTGGATTTATATGGTTGCATTTTTTCTGGTACTTTGTGACTTGTGCTTAAATGATAAACCAGAAAAATAATGTTTGCTTGAGTTTTAAATTAAAGTTTCTTTTTCAGCAAACCTAAGCCCCCTGCATTTATTAAAAATGATAAGGGGATATATATATATTTTTATACATACATATACATACATATATATATATATATATATTTATCTATATTTATTTATATGTTTATATATATACATTTTTAAAAGCAAGAATTGAACTTATATAGAATACATCTTGTTTCTTGCTTGTATGCTTAAATTCTTTCATGACTTGTGCCCTTCTATATTAAAATCTTGTGTCATGAAATTTTATTTTTAAAAAGGGTGTTACATAACTGGTTCATGGATCTTACATGAAGTACATGTGGACTTTTAAATCATATTTATGGTCAAACCTATTTTTTTATGCCGCATGTTCTTAAATTCCAATCTTTGCGGGGACTTACATTGTACTTAAATTGCAGAGGTTTGAGGATATTTTTAGTCTGATCTTGTTAACATGTCACTTTAATATTTTAAATGATCAGTTATAATCTTTTAGTATACTTCATTGCTATAATTTTTAGAACATTTATAAAATTTTTATGCCCAACAACTATATCACATAGGGAAAGTTTTCCAAAAAAAAGGGGGGGGGGGGAGGGGAGTTCTCTTTGCTAAGTCTGTGTTAAATGATAAAATGTTTTCCACTTAGTTTAGCCATTTTTGCTGATGCCAAAAGGGGGAGAATGTTTTTGAGAAAAATGACAATGACCGAAATATAGGGGTAAAAAGGTAAAATTTCTGAGCTAAAATTTCTGAATCATGTGCTTTAATGCTAAAATTGAATGCATAATCACTTGTGATGTCTTCTTTCTTGAATATGCTTGAGCTTTACTATTTATTTTTTAAGTTATGCATATTCTTAAGGGGAGCCTTTTCAGGCTGTACCCATTTTGCTCTGGTGCATTTGTCATCATCAAAAAGGGGGAGATGGTTAACTTTTTGAGTCTGCCTATTTTGATGCTGACAAAGCACATATATCTTATGTGTGTGCCTAGTGCTTTAAATAGGTTTACAATTCAGAATGCACATATAGAAGTGGAAGATGGAAGCGAGAGAGCTCACATCAACTAGCGTTTTCCATGAAAGATAAAAAAGCAAAGACGAAGACATTTGTTTTGTAATCATATTGCATTTAATTATTTATCTTTGGTCTATAATAATGCATGAATCTGCATGATGTTTTTGAATGCTCAAAATGACCGTAGATAGACCCTAGGGACTGGAACATTTCACCAAAAACCTTTTTCTAAAAAGACTAAAATCATACAAAGTTTTTGGAATAAGTTTAGGGTCAAAATCAAGGCTAAACGAAGTTACAAAACGCCAGATTTTTTTTTCGGTTGGCTCTTAAAGACCTTAGACTGACCATAGGACACTATTATGCATGAAAATGTTCCATATTGACTTAAAATTAATCACCATATGTATAGGGACAACTTTATAAGTGGAATATGATCGAAATGCCCAAGGATGGCATGTTCAGTCGATTGAACTCAGTTACCATGAGATATTCGGTCGAACGAATATCTTTTAGGTCACTTCATAGGTTATTGCTTTTAAAAATGCACTTTATTCCTTAAACTTTGACCCAAAAAAATTTGGGCTTTTCTTTTAGTGGGAGAACCATAAACTCGCCTTGAAAACTCGTGTTTGAAAACTTGAAGACTCTAGAAAATGCCCAAAGGCCATATCTTGAGCCTTTATTCCAAAAATTTAGTTTGGAAATTTGCACACTTGAAATCCCTTTAAAAACACTTTAGAAATTAATTTTTATTTTTATTTTTTTTTTTGAAAAACCATGAAACCACGCCATAAATTTAGTATATAGGTGCAACCATACACTTTAATGAGTGTTTAGACACATTAACTTCATGAAAAACTAGACGAAGTTCAAAGAAAATAACCAAAAATATTACCTCCAAATAGGTTGGTTGAACGCCTACTGAGGGCATTCGACCGACCATTATAGCCCAATGACTACTTTTTTGAATGCTTGAGGGGTGGTCAATCGTGCCTACAGGCTAGTCGACCATCTATAAGTCCATCTTTTAGGAAAATGCGAATTTTGATGCAATTTGAGCAACTTCTTCATGAATTTGAACTACGGCTTCTCTCTAAACATTCTTAGACAATATCTCTCATCATAGAAATGCAAATTTCCACACAAGAACAAATACCATCAATCTATATTACAATATACATGATTTTATGCAAAAAATAAAAATAAAAATAAAACTTAAAAGATCAAGAGTAAGGACATGAGATTGACCTTGCACGAATGCTAAAAGTGTAGATCAAGTGGGGATACTTTCTAGAGCACACACACCCCCTCCCAAATAATCTTCAAGTAAGAAGAGAGAATAAAGTGTAATTCTCTTCATAACTCTTCAAACTACCACCCTATCTTTCCAACCTCAAAGATGTATAAATTTTTCTATGTCTCTCTGTTTTACCCCACTTGGACATAACCCAAAATGTCCTTTATTTGGTATATTTATAGACCACTTAAATATGTAGGGAAACAACTCTCAAATTTTGAATTTAAAAATTCACAATTTAAACTAAAAGTTACCAACCAACAACTACCAACTATCCTAGTTGTTGCCTAAAATGTGGCAACTTATAAAACACTTGCCATGTGTAGCTCCGTCAATCATTCGAATACAAACAACTCAAAAATTTGAATTTTCATTAGGCTAGTTAACCAACCCTCAACCACTTGTAAAGGGTTGGTTGACTGCTATCAAGGGGAGCCGAACTAGAGAAGGAGAATAGGGTTAGTCGAGTGCTATTAAGTGGTCGGTCAACAGCCCTATGCTACATTATTTTCCTCTTTGTTTTTCAGCTTGATTGCAAAATATTTAGCTAAGTTATATTATTATTTTAGGTAAAAAATGACTAGCGACAGCTGTCTCTCATTTACTAACATTTTAAAATAAAATGTTAGGTAAAGATAGAGATATCATTTTTTAACCACTCCTTGAAAAAGTATATGAGTTTAGTTAACCCTTTGGTCCCAATCATTACCTAAGACGGAACTCAATTGCAGCTATCAAACCCCTTATGAATTCCCTTTATTGGTTCCATTAATTATCTCTTCTAAAATAAACATTGATAACAATGTTTTGAGCATATTTAAGTGCCTTTGGTTTTGATTTGAAAAATAAGTTGTAAAGGTTAAGGATATTAGGGATAGGTAAGGTAAAATCATTGTCGATTGCATTGAAAATATTTTTCTTCATTTTTTGGTTGGAAATAAAGAGTTTCAACTACCTAAGGTACTTTTTAGGAAAGAATACTCTTAGAACAACTTCAAGAATAGCTCCAGTATCTACATCTTCAAAAACTACCCCAATATTAATTAGTTTAACTCATCTAATAGAGCAATTATCTCAAGTCTCAATTGACCTCAAACTTTATTATCCAAGTCACGTCAAGTTTTTTTTTTTTTTTTTCTCATGAGACATTGGGATTTGTGACTATTTGGATTGGAGCTATCCATTTATTCGGTAAGATACCTACGTACCCCTATTTTAAAGGGATCAAGCCCGTTCGTAGTTGAGAATCAATCTAAATAAATGAAATCTTTGATATTTTTTTTATTTCTTTCCATTTTTTTATGTAATAATCATTTTCCCTCAATTTAAAAGTCACAACCCTACCAAGAAATGCTCAATGAAATGGAGAAACTTAAACTTTATTGATCATTAAATAATCATTAAATTACTTTGGAACATAAAGCATAGGGTATAATACAAGACTTAAGGATAAAACTTCTTGTTTACATCAAAGTTAGAAGATTGAGTGAACTATTCATTGTCCATGTCAGTTAAAATCACAACTCCTTCGGAAAAATAAATAAATAAATAAAACCTTCTTAATGTAAAGTGTTTTCAGTGTATGTGCTTGTCTGAGGGTTGAACCGTAGGATTAGGTCGATCATTCCCATCCTACATCATCTTGGTATCAGAGTCTAGGTTGAATTAGGCGAATTCTCTAAGTCCAAACATCTTCATTTTTTCTGCCGCCGAATTGATGTGCAATTTGCTCTATAAAAAACTTCCCATCTTCAAAAAGGTTAAACACAAAAGTTGTGGAAAATTTTTGTAGCTTTCTTTTAATACAAAAATAGAACTATTTGGAGTTTTTTAGAAAAAATTATGCCCCAAATACTAAACGACATTCGGAAGGTGAAATTTCCCATCCATTTGTAGGATTTCAGTACTATCCGAAACCGCCGACAGTTTCAGAAAACAGTCGATGGATTGGCCCAGTATAGCTTGTGCATATTTGAGTTTTTGCTATTTGGAACTTAGTTAGGTTAGGTTTACACTTGACCCTACTTTGTGTGACCAAACACCATTCCAAAGGACTATCCTAGTGCGTCCAAATCCTTCCCCAACCCCTAGGATGTCTATTTAAGTCGGGAATCCTTATCTAGGTCATAGGACTAATGTTGATAGAGAAACTTCAATAGATGATTTGTCAAGTGAGCTAAATTAGAGTGCTAGGTTGAGTGTGCTAAGACCTATTATGACGCTCCCAAGAAACAAGAGGATTGGCGCCACACTTCTATTTTCCATACTTACATTAAGTGTGGGAATAAAATTTGCAAAATGATCATTGATGGAGGAAGTTGTATGAATGTAACTTCAAAATCAGCTTCAGAAAAGTTGAATTTGAAAGTTGAGCCACACCCAAAACCATATAAGGTAGTTTGGGTTGATGCCACCAACATGTCCGTGAGTCATAGATGTCTAGTACCCATTAAGATTGGTGATTATGAGGAGAATATTTGGTGTGATGTCCTTCCCATGGACATTGCCCATATTTTGTTAGGAAGATCATGGTTATATGATTTGGATTTCTTACATAATGGACATGCAAAAAATTATTCATTTAGGCGTAATGGCAAAAGAATTATTTTGAGTCCACTAAAGCCAAAATGTGAGGAAAAAAAAAGGGAAAGACAAAAACTAGTGAAAAATCATTGAATATCAAAAGTAAAACTCAATTTGAGCAGGAAAGTCGAGATACACAGGTAGTGTTGGTGGTTGTTACTAGGGAAATTGAAACACCCCTTCCTAAGCATGAAACACCACTATAAGTATCATCTATACTTTCCAATTTTGAGGATGTAATCTCTAAGCCACCCAATGAGTTACCTCCCACAAGGGACATTCAACACATTGATCTTGTTCCTAGTTCATATCTGCCTCATTTACCACATCATATAGTGAACCCGATAGAACATGAGGAGTTGAAGAAACAAGTGAATGAGATGAGGGAATATGAGTGTATTCTGGAGAGAATAAGTCCATATGCTTGCCCTATACTCCTTACTCCCACGAAAGAAGACACATGGAGCATATGCATCAATAATAGAGCCATCAACAAGATCAATGTCAAGTATAGGTTTCCAATACATAGACTAGATGATATGCGTGTTCACATGATAGGATCCAAGAAATTTTTAAAGATAGACCTTGAAAGTGGATACCCTCAAATTAGGATTAGTCTGAGATGTTTGGTAGGTGAGAACATCACATCTTGGGATCTATGTCTTCCTATGGTCGAATTTGCATTCAATAGTTTAGTAAATAGGACCATAGGCCTTAGCCCATTTCAAGTTGTCACAGAATATAGTCCTAGGAAGCATGTAGATCGTATTCCACTACCACCTAAGTCTAGAGTGAGTGAGTCGACTGATGCTTTTGCAAAACACATACATGATCGACACTCTGAAATAAGAATGAAGATTAATTTGAATAATGAACATTATAAATCTAGTGTTGATATACATCGCATGTTGCAAGAATTTTCAGAGGGTGATTTGATTATGGTTTGTATTCGCCCCGATCAGATTCCTGTAGTAAAGGTAGGAAAGTTGTATGTTGAAAAGATGGGTTCTTTCAAAATTTTAAAGAAAATTAGTTCTAATGCTTACATGCTTGATATTCCTATTGATTTTGGTATAAGCAATGTTTTTAATGTTGAAGATCTAACCCCATTTCTTGAAGCATCTTCTTTTATGGAGCCTTCAAATTCTAACCTTGCAGGCGATCATAGTCCATTTACCACTCCTCTTGAACCTGAAACCCCAAAATTACCTTTGCCTCCACCTTTACCCATACCCAAGAACCTTGATGAGATTGTAGAGATCTTGGATGACAAGACAACGTTCATATGAGAAGGTTCATACCAAAAGTTCTTGGTCAAGTGGAGAGGTAAGCCACTGTCTGAGAGGATGTTGACTTTGGTGTATTCCTAAGAGGGGGGTGAATTGGAATTTTAACCTTTTCTCCTAGGTTAAACCAAATATCAATATTACACAACCTAGGGTCTTTCTAAGCATATACCAAATCAATATATAAACAATATAATCAGAGTACTGTAAAATATTATACAAGTGCTAAAAATAAATTGCAGATAAATAAAGCTGACACCAGATGTGATATTAGGGTTCGGCCAATACTGTCTATGTCCTCGCTTTGGCTCACAAGCACAAGGATTCCACTACAGCTCACTTAACGGGTGGAGCGGCACCGATTACAACCAGGTCAATTAACGAGGTTAACCTCAACCTATAACTACACCTTACCAAGATAATGCACTTAGCTTTCCTAACCAGGTCAAAGCCAGTTCGGGACTATTCAACAAAACTAGTCTCCCTCTTCAGGCCCACGCTTGGAATACAATAAACAATATATTTTTTTACGTACACAAAAAAATGCTTCTCAAAAAAGCAGACAATGTACCGATTCAGCACAGTATAATCAATGCACACCAATAATGTAAGAACTATAAGCTCAATGGTATATATGTGGAATCAATACCCAAAGTAATAATTATCTCAAATTTAAGCACAAGAGTGTTTCTACATCTAATCTTTGAAACTATGTAAAGATAAATCTCAATCACGATTTTAGGGTTTCAAAGATTTGCACCAAGAGAAATTTAGAATATTTCAAAAATTATTTTCTCAATATATAGGCACAAAGAGATATTCAAATATAAGCATGTAAAAATATTTTTGCACAACCAAAAATACAAGCCCAATGAGTTTTACAATAATAATGTAAAGACCCACTTAGCTATAAGGTTTTCCCACACACAGATTTATGAAATAAAATCGGTGGAAAAACCTAGCTGAACCCTCAATCCGAAAATCAAATATGCAATAAATCAATGAGGTTTTTTAGCACACTAGAATAATTAATAAACACTCACAAGACTTTGATTTCTTAAGAGAATGGTAGTATATGAGTGTTTAGGGTGTGTATGAAGATATAGGGTTTACGAAATTTCAAAAGAAATTTTTGGCTAATCAAATCCCTAAATTCTTTCTAATTTTTGCAAATGAAGGTATATATATAGCATTCAACAAAAATATAACCATTAGGACACAACGGGTATTATTAAATTTATTTAATGAATTTTAAAACCAATTTACCCTTAATTAACCAGAGTTACCGCAGTTCAAAATTAAGCAACCCGAGAGTTTCGGTCTCCTGGACTCTAGGTTTAATCGCCCGAACACTCATAATAGGAAAAGACAATTTTGAAGTTCGGTTGCCCAGTGAGAACTTCGAGTGGTTGAACCAAGGTGATTTTCATTCTATCCGAGGTTCAGTAGCCTGGTCCTGAGTTCGATTTACCAAACTCACACGTTCGGCCACCCGAGGGTATTTTGAATGTAGAGTTCGGGTGTCCGACTTGGTGGAAAAGGTGAGCGTACGAGTTCGGTTGACCAAGGATGGTGAAGTTCTTTTTGGTTCGGTAGCCCGAAGTTAGGTCAACTATTTGACCTTTCAACGATTCAGTCGACCGAGGTGTTTTGAACACCACAGTTCGGTCGCCCGAAACCTCACAAGATTAGCTCTTTAAGTCTTGATTTATTTTAATTGATTTCTCTGATAATATATGTGATTTTGGGGATTCTTTTACGTGTAAGTGCAAGGACCTAAGGTCACTCTAAAGTCTTTGAGAGTACGCCAAAAAACCTGGCATCGATCAACTAAGTCTTGTCTAAGGTCTCTCGATTTCCAAGTGATGTGTAGGGACCTAGGGTCGTTCTAAGGCTTTTGATCTTGTAGTTTCTACAGGCATGATATGCAGATTATTACAGACCTTCTCCTATATTACTATTACAGACCCGAATAAAGCATAATATAAATTACAAAAAAAAATGAATCTTCTAGGTCTTTAGTCTTTAAGTCTTCATATGTCATCAAGTGATCTTGCTAATATGAACCTGCACACAAGCTTGATAGGCGTTAAATACCTGAGTATTTGTCATAATGAAAACCGAGTATAACCAATAAGCTTAACAGAGGAGTTAGATTCTTAAGGAAGACCTCCTTCGTCTAAACCCATAATTGTACTCCCAGTACATCACTTCTCATTCTTTGGAGAAGAATTCTTTTGGGCCTGGGAGAGATGATGGGGATCAACATGCCCTACCTATTTCCTTTGCAAACATGGTAACACATGGACGACCTCCCGATGTCCACTCCTTTGTCGACATGATGCACGTGGATGACCTTCCAATGAACATTTTTGTTCGTAACTACTTTGTAGGTACACATGGGATTTGAAGACTTTTGATGGAAGACTTTATTATTATTTTTCTTGGATTTTTATTTTATTGGACGTTTCATTTCAAGATTATTAGGTGCTTAAAGACCCAAAGAAGTGTTGAAGCAAGATGCAGTGACTCGAAGAATAATAGCATTTTAATAATAATAAGAGGGAGAGAAATAGAAACAGAAACAGAAGGAGGCCGTAGACTTCATTGACGAATACAGGGGTTCGTTGACGAGTGCAATAGAAAATTCGTCGACGAATACAGGGATTCGTCGATGAGAAAATATCGAGCAAGGTTTTTGGCTGCTCTGAATTTCATCGATGAATTTAATGAAAGACTCGTTGACGAGGTGACGTGTCTCATCGACGAATCTGGTCCTATAAATAGCTAAAAACCAGATTTTTATCACATTTTAACACCTCTCTCTCTCCTCTCTCTCTCTCTCTCTCTACGTCACTCTCTCCCTTCTCTCTTCAATTTCGGTCCCTTTGGTCGCCGGATCGACAAACCGAAGTCGCGACGACACTCCTGGCGAAGTTCTCTACAAGTCTGCCAGAGTGAATCGTTGGGGAATCGAAATTGGATTTACCTTTTAGCCTATTTTTGACCTTATAGTAGTTATAAGAAATGATGTAGGCGATGAAATGTTGATATTTTGTTCTAGGGAATATTGTTTTCAGGGTGTTTTGTAGGAGGCTCTGCGAGTGTTAGGCTAGTATTCCATAGGGGCATTCCAGTAGTCAGGTAAGGGAAATATGCTATGTTAGGTATTTTTAAAATATTATACAATTTATTAAATGATGAAAATTATGTATTACAGTATCGTGTGGCTTGTGAATATGAATATAGTACGAAGATATGTTTTACGATATTTTACTATTCTGATTTTACGATATTTTAGTACCATGATTTTATGAATCCCAGTACCATGATTACACGAATATCAGTATTATGATTATGTTGTTTCAGTATTATGATTATGCAGAAGACAGTGTATGATTACACAGTTCCCAATATTACGTATGAACTACAGTTACAGTTTATGCAACATCATGGTTATTTCAGTACTTTAGAATCATGGTAAATTAGATACATATATATATATATATATATATAGAAATATACTATATGATGACCCTGTTGGACTTGCAGCTACAGAGCACGGTACCGTTGCTACAGATATTATGTTACTTTATGAGTACAACCACCTATTTAGATAATACGTGGTAAGGTCGATCACCTAGGCCCTTGAAGAGGATAGGCTCCCCATCAAGATATGGGTTGAGGTGGGCAGATCGACCGATGGAGTATAGTGATTTATTTTTGGTTGGCCAGCCAGGGTAAATCCTGCCTACTGGGCCACACAACCCTATCATGAGGGGGTAAGTCGTGACACTCAGATAGCCATGAGAAACATTTTCAGTTACTATTACGTATGTACAGATTTACAGAAATAGGGAATATACCTATGTATAATAAAAGTATTTTGAATAGTAACCTATGATACTGTTATGTTAAGCAACATGGAAAGGGGGGTGTATTTTATCACTTGTACTTTATTTAATTACTCAGTTATACATGTTTATTTGAAAATAGATTTTCATGAAATAGTAGCTCATTTGGCACACACTAGTAATAGCATATTTCGTCTTACTAAGCGTTGGCTCATCCCAGTGTTGAATTATTTTTCAGGTGATCCAGGTAGGCGAGCAAACCAAGCTCGCAAATAAAGGGGCTTCTGTAGTGCCCTGTCAGAGAGTGAGTATATTTTGGGAGTGTTTATGTATAACCCTAGCTAGTTGAGGGTATTTTTGGGGAACAAATATATGTACATATTTTGGGAAACATGTAGTACTCTAGTAATGTGTGGTATTGTATATATATGTTCAAATGATAATGTCTATGTGATTTATGCTTTCAAGCTGCTTAGGTTCATGATTGGGTTTAGCCCAATATGGTATCAGAGCATGTAGAATATTATAGCATAAAAAAAATAAGTTTATTAAGCAGGTCGTTACACAAGATCCATCTAAAGACCCATGTAGGCCCTACACTGCTCCAATAGGCCCCATGTGATTGGCCCTCCCTTTGACTTATGTGGTTATTAAATTTGTAATGTTGCAAGATACTTAAACTTAGCTTTCATGTGAGAGTATTCATTGTGTCAAGTAAGTTGTAGTATTTATTATGTTAATAAGTTATGAGAGTTAATTTTCTTGTCTCCCATGCTTATGTGGGAATTGTTAGTTGTTTATTGTCTTGTCCCCAATGCTAGCTTAGTAAGTTAATGTCTTGTCTCCCCCTCCCTTTTTGCTAAGTCTATATGTCTTGTATCATTGTAAGAAAAAAGCTAAGTTTGATATATTGAAGTTTTCGTTGTTGATTTGAAAAGCTTGTCTAATTATTTGGATTGTGTAGTGTGAGGCTACACATTCTCTCTAAAAATCAGGTGGTGAGAGACCACTATTCTATCCAGCGACTCGATCTTCACATCCCCTCTCTAACCCACACAGCCTCCCCTCCAACACATCCACATGGCCACCACAAAATACTCCCCACGGCCACCTTCCCTTCATTGCATTGTTGTGTTTGTCTTGGTGCTTCAATGCTTGTTCAAAGGATCTATGGTGTGACCTAACTACGTGAGGAACAAACGTCAAGTCTTCCAAACAATTCTCTTGGTAACTTCAGTACTTGTGATTGAATCTTTGCTATATTTTGTGAACCCTTGCTAGTAGATTAAAGTCACATTTTTGAATAACCTTTTGAATCCATAGACTGTAACATTGGTACTTGTTAGCTTAAATCAATTAGATGAATGTTAGTTTGCTAACATAGAACTTATATTCTTGAATCTATGAATAGCAACTTTTCAGCATATAACTTGATTCCTTTGTGAAAGAACCAATTGGGGACTTAATTGTTAGACAAGTCATACACCTTTTCAAAATCCTTGAATATGTGAAATATAACATGATTTATGGTGTTTATGTTCAGATAATTAAATTCTTAATTTAAAGTGTTTTGAGTGTATGTGCTTGTGTGAGGATTGGACCGTAGGATTAGTTCGATCTTTCTCGCCCTACATCACTTCAGCCTTCTCTCATTGCAATTCCTTTTTGGCTTACAACTAATCTCAACTATTTAGCAAATGTTGTCCTAAAGGTGCATTTAGCTGGATTCAACCTTAACTTGAACTTCTATGCCTTTTAAATCAATTTTTTAGAACCTTGGGATGTTCTTCATCTATCTTTGAATTTGTAATCATGTCATATACGTACTTTTCAATTTCTTTATATATCATGTTATACAATAATGTCACCATGGCTCTCTAGTAAGTTGCACTAGCATTCTTTAACCAAAAGGCATTACTTTGTAACAAAATGTGCCCCATTGAGTAATGAATGTGATTTTATATTTATTTTCCCTTGCCATTTTTATCTAATTATATCTTGAGAAGCCATCCATGAATAAAAACAACTTTTGTCCACCTATGTTGTCTTTCAATTTCAATATAGGGTAATGGAAAATCATCCTTTGGACTAGCCTTTTTTAGATCCTGATAATCAACACACATTCTCACTTTACCATTTTTCTTGGGAACTAGAACAATGTTAGCTGCCCATTCTAGCTAGTTGCACTCTTATCAAAATTCCACATTAAATTGTTTCTTGAACTCTTTCTTAATTTTTACTTGCCATTCTAGATGCTTTTTTCTAAGCTTCTATTTCATGGGCCTACAGAGAGGCCAAATTGGTATCGGATGAGTTGCCATACACGTATCCAATCTAGGCATACCTTGATAAGACTAGGCAAATATGTATCTGTACTCATGTAGCAACTATACTATTTCTTGACTTAGTATTGAATTTATCAAAGTACCAATCTTTACCTTATGTGGAGCATCTTTTATCCCCAAACTCATAACTTCTATACCATTTTCACGTGGTTGAATATGTTTATTCTCATATTCCCACATCCTCAAAATCTCCCATGATGGTTCTAATTCCTCATATCCTTCACTAAGGTTTGGTAAACTACTTTCATTACAATTAACAATATTTTTAATAATTAGGATAGGTTTCTTGTAAGGATGAAATAAACTAACTCTAAGAAGATAAAGCAAGGAAACAAAGGATGAAAATAAAAGATAAGCCTATTACTGAATTATCTTTCTTTGGCCACAGGTCAAATGAAGGACATATTTATATTCAAAAAATTATTCATACATGGGTAGGACCTTAGTGGTCCAATTATCAAGTGATCCTAGTGCAAATTCAGAAACATCTAGCTGACGCTCCTTTTGAACAACCATGTTGATGGATAGTTTGTCTTCAAACAATTCACCATGCTTTATATCTTCTTCAAGATCTGTCCCCAATCCATGATGCATTACACACAATGGCTTTGGAAATATCTAGAGAATGTGAGGAATTGCTAGTCCAGGCTTATATGGAGTTTTTCCTTCAATTTTGGTCAATATTTTTTCCTTGTGATGAATGAATGCTTAAGCCTTGTCGTAGTTGGCTAAAACCCAATATAAAGGCATCTTGATGACTCTTTAACACTATGAGTTTTGTTATTCCATGTAAATGATTTCCCAATCCTTTCCCAAATTCATATTATGGCTTCAACATTTTCCTTGTAGTCATTATGCTGACTTATGTAAATTTTGGTTTATGAACTATCACATTCTCTTCACCAAAAGTTGGAGATATTATTTTTGTTTCATTGAAAGGACGATATACTGGAGAACATTTAGCTCCAATTTAGGGTACCACCCCTAGCTTTATTATTCCAACACTTTCTTCACCTTTCATAGTAATTAGGTGATGTCTAAAAACAAACTTTAGCTTTTGATGCAATGATAAAACCTTCCCAACAACATGTTGAATGGCAATTTAACTTCTAACACTTGGAAAGTGCTATGATAATATGATGTAATAGCTTCTCTCCCAACCACACATTGCCTCTTTGAATGGACGTCTCTTCTGTAACTCTAATTGGTCTCACCAAAATGTTGTATACCTATACAATTCAATTCTAACACAAGTATATAGCATTACAAACGCAACGGACATCAATTGGTGGCAAGAACACACCAAAAAATCCATTAATATGAACTTAAATATAAGAGATTGAGGAAGATAATTTAGGCCATATATCGTTATCGCATGGAGAAGGACGAAGAGTAACTAAAAATCATTGAGAACACAATGCACTACAATCGAGGACCAAATTGTAATGCCTAGGGCATTGAAGTCGAACTAAATAATATGTGCTTAAATGGATACAAGGGGAAAGATATTGAACAATCAGTCAAAAGAAAAACTCCAAGTCTTTAAAACCCCCAATCTTTTTGCTTATAGGTTCTCAATCTAGGAAAAATTTCCTACTATGCAAGATTCAAACTAGTGAGAGGTCTAATTTCTTAATTTTTCCTTAATTTCTTTGCAAAAAAATAGAGCGGACAATAACCTCAGAATAATGAGCAAATGAAGATAAACTATATGAGGGAACCATGAACTAACATGCAAAAAGCAAGAGAATAACACAAATTAAAAAATGAAAACTCACTCACATATTCCTCAAGTAGAGAGTAAAAAAAAAAAAAATATGCATATACAAACACATACAAACACCCATGTTAATTTCAAACTAACATGGACTACAAAATAACCACACGAACTCAACCACTCCTATTGGAAAACCCGGTGGCAGTACCCTAATTTAGACATGCAAACACCTATATCAGACAAGCAATAGACTCTTTGAGCATGCAATCCCTCTCCTTCCCTCCCACTAGATGTATGAGCAATCAAAGTCCCTAGCAATTGTTGAACCGCAAGTAGCTTACGCATGCAAACAATCAAGTGTCAAACCTTGGTGCAACTACTTCAAGAATCAAATATGTTATTGATATTCCAATATTGTGATAATGCAATCTTCTCTTTGAAAAATTCATATGTAGGAAAATACCAAAATCACCCACTTAGTAGAATGGCCAAGTAAAAATTAGCTATGCTTATAATTGAAAGATGAGCTTTAGTGATAATGAAACATAAGTTTTGCTCATAAATGATAGATAAGTTGTGCTCATAACTTGATAGATGAGCTTTGCTTATAAAATGATAAATGAGTTGTGTTCATAAAATGATGGATGAACGTTGCATATAATTGATAGACGAGTTATGCTCATAATTCGACAGATGATCACTACTCACGAATGATAGATGAGCTATGCTCATAGGTGGTAGATGAGTTGTACTCATTGATTTATAGATGAGTTTCACTCGTAAACTAGCATATGAGTGTTGTTCAAAATTGATCAATGATCTATGCTTATAAATCGACATATGATGCTGGTCTAATTAATAGATGATCTTTGCTTATAAATTGACAAATCAATTATGTTCATAAAATGATCTATGAGCTTTGCTTATATTGGATAGTCTAACTCTTCTTAAATCTAATAAATTAGGTTGCTTATAAATGATAGATGAGCTATGCTCATAATCGAAGAATGAGCTCTTCTCATTATCAATAGCCAATAGGAAAAAAAAGGATAATTTGAAAAGTACTTCTAAGTCCTAAGCTTAAAAGTGATTTTCAAAGCTCATGAGCGTGAGGCAATTGATGGAGAATAAAACAATGCCACACAAAGGGCATGCCAAAAAATCACCTTATAATAAAGATATGATTTTAAACTTAATTAAGGTAAGGCATAAAGGGGTGCAACTCCTAATTAATGGAGCAAAGATAAATGGACGTGGCTCTTCATAAAACCCCTCCAACTTAAGGACATCATATATTCAATACATGGGACATCTTGTATATGCAGAATGGGAATTCTTGGTAGGGTACGACATCTTAAAATTCATCTCTCTAACACTATTACAGTGACTTTTTTCCCTTTCTTGTTTTGTTATTATTTTATAATAAAATATAAAATAATACACTGTTTGGCAAAAAATTTCCCAGTCTAATGCTTACGTAATCTCACAGCTTGGTGCTGCGAGATTTAAAAGGTCGGGGCTTCTCATTGTGACACGTGGCATGCTGGGAAGCAAATCTCACAGGACCAAGATGCAAGATTTGCAGGGGAAATGAACCGCTAGCTGAGGCACGACAAGTTGGGAAATCAATCTCATAAGACGAAGCTGTAAGATTTGCAGGGGAAATGAACCCTAAGCCAACACCCGGCCAATCTCACAACTTGGTCTTGTGAGATTTGCTTCGGCCCTTCATAGGCCCTTTCTCCTTTAATTTTTTGTGCACATATTAGAGAGTGAGCAAAGCAGAGTAGAGAGACAAGAGAGGAAACTATTGCAGAGCAGAGAGGGCTGCACAACCCCTCATAGGAGGTAATACATGACATCAGCTAACTATTCATCCTGAGTATGTTTTCAATATTATTAGTTATAACAAACATTTTATGAATAATATGATTTATTAGAAAATAATAAAATATATGAGTATTCAGTACGATATGATAAATGTTTACAGATATATGAAATGTACTATATATGTATAATTGCATTAAATGTTCATGTTGCCACAAAACTGTATTTAGTTTATTTTCCCTTACTGAGAAGTGTCTCACCCCTGAACATTAAATGATTTTCAAGAAATCCAGAGAGATCGACGGGTCAAGGCAGGCGTTGAGTGAGTTGAGCTTCCCTACTAGAAGGGTAACCGTTGATCTAGGATCAATAGATTTTTGTTGTATGATCCTAGGGATTATTTTGATGTTTTGGAGGTTATATATAAACACAGTATTTTGGTGATATAGTAAACTCTGCTATTATGTATATTACGGTTTTGAGAATGTGATTTATATTTACTGCTGCGTAGATTCCTGCTGTGAATGACAGGTGTCCCCGTTACCCTTGGGTTCGAGTTGACTTTTCTATTTACTATGTTTCATTTTATATTAAGATTTTTTAGGTCGTTACAATTCGGGCACCCGAACCAGTGATCGGGCACCCAAAGTTATGTAGCTTTGCTACTGACTTTGGTTCGAGCTGCCAAACCAAGACACAGGTGACCGAATCAGCCTGGAATACTTTTATTGCTATGTCTGTTCGGGCGACCGAACCTCCATTCAGCTACCTAAACTCCAGCCGGTTAAAATAAATTAACCGCAGTAAATATGAGTCCATTTGCTCAATTAACAAATGATTTAGAAAAGTGATTAGCAAAAATTCTCTCTTTCTCTCACTCTCTCTCTCTCTTTTGAAAATCCATTTTGTGCCCTAACACTTTCAAACTTGCATCCCTTTGATAAAATCCGAGAGTGTGAGAGTTCCATCTTTGTTTATGTGATTGTTGCCTTGTGTTAATACTCCCATTGTTGTGTGTGCTTGAAATTCATTTTATTGGGAGCATAGCTTAGGTTTATCCCACAGATTTCTCCTTTGTAAATCTTGTGTGGGATTAAACCAAGAAAGCTTGGGATATTTGCATTCCATTGCAAGTGTCCAAGAGCTTTGTTTTTGGTGTGCAAAGAATTTTTCAAACAAACAAGCATATTTTCAAACTAGCTTTGTGCTTATTTCATTGAAGAAAACCATTCTGAAACTAGTTTGATTATCTACCTAGTATACTTGGAATATTGATGTTTTGTTGAAATATTCTGTTTAGATTCCAAGCCACTCTTGAGATTTATATTGACTATACTGTGTTGAGTATTGATAGAATAAATCTTGCATCACTGAGCTTACATTATATCCATGCTATTGATGCGTATTTGATTGAACGTATTATTTGGGTACAAATCTGCTTTACGTGAAAGCACTTATCCGTTATACCATTTGATTGTAAAATCTGAGTGTTTCCAGGCATGGCCTGAGGGGGCGGTATTCCATCCCGATAAGGATTGTATGTACTAGTTGAGGTCAGCCTTTGAATTGACCTGGTTTGTATAGGTGTCACTCCACCCGTTTAAGTGAGCAAGTTATAGTGGTAATCCTTGTGCTAGTTAGCCAAGGCAAGGAAGTAGACAATTGGCCGAACCTCGATAACATCTCTATGTGTCACTTTTACTTTGGTGCTTTCTAGTGCATGTGGCGTTAAATAAATTGCTTCATTTAAATTCTAGAATATTTACTTTACTTGCACTAGATTGTCCTTAAGGTTGTGAACATACTGGTGTTAAAACATTCACCTGGGGATTAAATTTAAAAATACCAATTCACCCCCCTCCCCTCTTGGAATCACAATAAAGCTAACAGATTGGCATTGTGAGTTTGGAGATTATATTTAATTTACATTATAATTGCTTTGTTATTTTCTCCAATTGCCTGAATGGAGGTCTGGATGCTGACAATTAGAGTAGAAGAGAGACTGATAGATTTAGTTGTAGAAATATGTTTTTTTTGTGTTTTTAAAATATTTACAACAAAATCAGCTAAATTTTCAATTTATATAAAAAATGAACGATACAGAGATTTTGACACTTTCCATTTTTTAAAAATAGTTTTTTTTTTCTATAGAAATACGAACTTGTTTTTTAATTTTATAAATCTGCATAGGAATGTTATACAACATCTTTTAATTATTTTTCAAATTTTTAATTTTTATATATAATTTTTTGGAAGAATAAAAATAAGATGCGATTTTATAATTATTTAAAAATTTGAATATAAAAAATAAGAACTGTTTTTCATAGTTTAACAAATCCTTTATTCCTCAACTTTTTAATTCAAATCTTGAAAAATTGACCTAACATTTTATAATTTTATAACTGAACAGGATTTTAAGGTTGATTTTTTTGTTTTCGTGAAAAAAAGAAAACAAATAGGAACAAGGTATTATTCAAAAAATTTTCTCCAAAGCCACAACCCTTTATTTCTCGGGAAAAATAATAACTTGATTTTTGACTAAGATTTAAGTATGGTCAGCTAGACGGTCTCAAATTAGCAATGGAAATATTCAATTCAAGAATAGCTTATGTATTTTTTTCACCTGATAATACTAATGAAAATAAGTCAAGTACTACATTGTTTTGTCGAGTAGATAAAGAAGTCATTGGGTGACGTGAAGTACTTGATACACATTTTTATTTAAGCAATAAACCAATTGGTCTAGATTCAAATAGCAAATACTTGTAAATATATATATATATATATATATATATATATATATATATATATATATATAAAGCTAGCTTGATATTTTAGCTTTTGTTTGCTAAAATTTTTGAAAAAAGAAAAATGGATGTTCATGTTGTATGATGTTTCTTGACTACATTGTGTTAAAAATTGTGTTATTGTCTTTTTTCAGTAGGCGTATGTGATAGAAATTTATGAAAATAGGAAAAATATCTTTGTCCCAATCAAAGAGGATATGAATTCGGAGAAGTTCATTGCTTGCTTATAACAATATGAATCATAATATATTATAGTTGATTAGCTTAGCAAGAATGAAAAGAGGTGTTATGTCATGCACTTATATATATAATTTTATTTTTCATAGGTTTTTATTATTTCCTGAGGGTCGATCTAAATCAGGAAGCTCGAGCAGTGTTCTGATGACGGTATTGTTGTATATTAGCGGGGAAATTATCACCGGAGTAAAGGGTGTTAGTTATAGTACTAAGTCAGTTCGACCAATTCGAATTGGCCATAGGTGTAAATTAAATAAATTGTATTCGAAGATATACCAATATTTGCATATTGATCCAGATCAATATGCATTGCGGGTGACAGCAAGATACCATATGCGAGGGTTCAATGATATAGTCCTCTATGAGGTTGTGCCCATAACTAATGATTACAATTTGCGCATTATGTTAAATGCACACTGCATAGGTATGACATATTTAACTGTGCAGTTATATATAGAAACCATTCCTCACATGAGTGTCTCCGCGGATAGGCAGACGGGGGCATCTGCCGAGCATGTGGTTGAGTGGCGAAGGATGGTCTGATGCGTCCTAATGACTCATACTTTACATGGTATAGGTCCATCACATGACGCTTCGTCGATAGGACTACTGTTGTATATTTGAGCCTCGTAAGAAGACTTTAACCCACACTTACTTTGTTATGTGTACGTTATGATCTACATGTGTACCAATTTTTTTCATATCCTGTAGGCTAAGATACTACATGAGGTAGATCATATCTTTTTAGATCTCACAATCCATAGGTTAATGAGTGCTGCACTAGACGTTGTCCACGAGGGCGGCCGACGGATCCCAGCTACTCGACTAAATGTATTTGCACGAGGAGGTTGAGCAGCTCTAGTAGGAGGACGACATGTCTCCTCCAGTCATCCGTTGAGTCTCATCTCCTCACCACCGGTTGTACAGATGGAATACGCGTTCGGTCCGTCAAAACCGTATGCGCCTTCGTCTGGAGTTGATATTGCGAGACCATCTAGTAGACAGGCTGACGCCCCTTCTAACTTTGCTGCCGCCCCATCGATGTCATTTTTAGTGGACGATATTTTCAGTGGGGAGGAGGTCAATGCATCAGCTATGCCATCTCATTCTCATCCAGAGACATCATATCAGTTCTCTCCCCGTGTGCTTGGCATGGATGATGATTATGAAGTACCTCTTAGCAGAGATGATCCACAGACTAGATGATGATGGGACAAGACACCTAATGTAGATGACCAATAAGGAGAGGGCAGACGCAGACGACAGCCACAACGACCCTAGAGGCAACCTCGCTGCGGCACTGAGTAGTATAGCATTATTTTCATTTCATTTGTATAGCATTGGTTATTTTCATTTCATTTGTATAGCATCATTGTATTATTTATGTATAATTGGGAATGTTTATTCATTTTCCCTAACATTTATATGTGAATGAAAGTTGTGCACTACAGTTTCGAATGGAACAAAATGTTATCACCTATTTTTAATAGTGATATAAATGCAATGCATGCGTCTTTTAGCTTTTAATAATGTTCTATGTTATAATTTATTTAATTGTTTATTTCGCATTTCACAACCTGAATTCATGCAAATAATCTATTCATTATCAAAGAAATAGCCATCATGATACAAATTATCTCAAAAAATTAGCATCACTATTTTAATCCTCCTATCATGCAATTATACTCTAATAAAAAAAATATAAACTGAGGAAAACCTTAAAATCAAACATTCACTTCTTTTTTTTTTAAGAATAGTATTAAATATAAATTAAATGGTAAACATAGAATTTACAATGTAAAATGTCGAGTTAGTAAATAACTTTAAAAATGGAGCAAATGAAAATGCAATAATTTTTTAAAATTTTAAAATAGCTAATAGAATTGGATAGATATATTCACTTTTTCTTTGCTAGTGTGACAAATATTCTATAGCGTGACAAAGTGTAGCTCATTTTTCATTTAAAATAATTGAACTACAATTTTAGAAAAATAAGTGAAAACTAAGGTGTAGTCCCAAGAGGGGGGTGAATTAGGTTTTTAAAAGTTTCTTTTAATTCTTTTTACAAATTCACAACCTTTTGTAAACTTAACAAACACACAAGAATGATTTGATTTTTAATGCTTAATTAAACCAACCAAAATCCACATTTAATATCAACACAAGCCAATGATTCTTAATGAGATATTTTCAACAATGTCAATTAATCAACCAATCAACAAGTTATTTAACCAAAATATAAGTTTCAGTAGTACTTCCTTGATTCAGCGTTTGTATAACTTAGCGTAGAGTTTGATAAAAGCCCTGTAATTATGGATTTTATGCACTTCCTTTTAACCAAGGTTTTCGCAAACGATTAATCAACGTACTCCTTTTAAGGTTCCTGCAAAAGATTAATCAACATACTTCCTTAAATTAAAAATTTTCTCAATCTCAATATTTCAACTTCCTGCACTCAGATACACAACCATGCAATTTATATATGTATATGCAAAAATTTAAAGAGTAAGGGTAGAAAGTGAGACCGAGCTTTTACGAGGTTCAGCTATACCCGCCTACGTCCTCGCCTTAGGTAAGACCACCTAAGGATTCCACTATAACGCTTCTTTACGGGTGAAGCATACCGTTACAATCCCTCCTTCAATTATGGTGGAGCTCTCTCTCTAAGCGATACCCCACGCCTAGTACAACGATTTAACCAACCTTGAACCGTCAAAAACTACAAGAGAAATAAGAAACAATTTGGTGTACAATGACACTCTCAAAAGAGTAGATTAGTACAATTGAAATCTATACACTTCAATCAAAATCACAATATAGAAAGATGAAGTTCAAGAAGATATCACTGGGGTTCTTTTTTAAATTGTAAAACCCAGTTAAGAACACAAGAACCATGGCCTTTAAATCAAAAAAATCTCAGCAAGAGTATAAGCAAGAGTATTCAATGAGAGAGCTTTGAAAATATGAGAATTGAGATTGATTTTCTTGTTAGGTTAATTTAATTCTTGAAATCAACGTGTATTTATAAAGTTAAAAAGTATATTTTCATGTTGCCCAAGTTGTTTGGAGTGTTTCCCAAGTATTGAAAGAGTTTGGAACCCAAGAAATCTATTTTGGAAACATTCCCTTGCTATTTTAAATTTGAAAAATCGAAGGTTAATCGCTTGAGCCTTTAATTTAGCGTATTTTTGTAACAAAGTATAGGGTCAGTGACCTGACCCTGAGAGGTCAATCACTTGACCAAGTTTTGTCTGCTTGTTAGTCGCCTGAATAGACAAGGGTCAGCCACCTGAACAGACAAGGGTCAGCCGTTTAACAACTTCAACCACCCTTCAGTATTTTGGCTATAATTTTTTCTATACAACTCCAAATTAGACGTCCTTGGTATCAAAAGAACGCTAAGAAAAAATACCACAAATTTCATGTTGAACACTTTTTAAGATAAGGAGTGTTTAATAGAGAAAAATGAACATAAATGCGGATATAGAAAAAATAGCAGAATTTGGAAAATCTTATTTTGGTGCTTTTCATTCCAAAAATAATTTTAACCTTTTTGAAATAACTTTTGACGTTATAAAAATATTTTCCAAGTATTTTAAAAGGTATCTAGGTTCAAGTATTTCACCTAAGAGCTTCATGCATCCATATTGAAATCGCTCGAAGTACTTACATAAAGACTTCTTAAGACTTTGACATTCTAAGCACTCAAATCTTTATGTTTTTTCATCTCTTGAGTTTATCTTGAATTCCAACTTCATTTCACTTTAAACTTCATCAAATCATTTTTGAATCCATGCTTTAATAGTATAAGTTTTATGAGATCTTCTTTCTTTAGAGTATAAGTTTTCAATAATCATTGTGTGCACTTGATCTTATATTCACATACTTGAGTCATGAAATATCATCACTTAACCAAATATGTTAAGTTCATTTGATTTATTATCATCAAAACAAGATTTTAAGCCTTATAAGGCCAACAATAAGTATGTATTCACTTGTGAAAATGATTTTATTTTTTATTTTTCAATTTTCAAACATTTATAAAATGTCACATTGTTTTCAAATTATTCAAAGTATAGAAAAGTTGGAAATTGTCTTTAAAAATATATATATTTTAGATTTTTGGCTCTTACTTTACCTATGGAAGAAGGTAATTATGAAAAGTATTTATGATTATAGAAACATTAATATACTTTTCTCATTTTTTATATTAATTTTTTAAAAAGTTATATAAATATTAATTTATTTTTTAATCAAAAAATCTCGTACGACTAAGTTGCGAGATTTAAATGGCTAGAGCAATCGTGGTTTGGCATGTGGCAAATCTCACATCTTGGTTCTATGAGATTTGTTTAAATCTCGCAGGACCAAGTTGCTAGATTTAAATGGTTGGGGAAATCAGGTTTTGACGCATGGTAAATCTCACAGCTTGGTGCTGCGAGAGTACGTAAGTACTATACTAATAAAATTTTTCCCAAACGAAGTATTTTTTCAGTATTTTATTATAAAATAATAATAAAATCGAAAAAAAACCTCCTATTACAGTTATATTATTCCTGATTTAAGCATCAAAGAAGACTTTGGGAGCCTCTCAAACTTTTTTAGCTTCTTTGTTGTAGAAGATCATCAGGAATTGTGGACAAAGAGATCAAGTGTGCTTTTTGGTGTCAACATCCTTGATTTCCTTCTTATAGTAATTTTTCGTATTATACGTCAAAACTTTTTCATGAAAGGACATTTTAGGCTAAGAAAAGGGTGGGCAATGGGATATTTCATTTTAAAGATGGTTGAAAAGAAGGCCACTTGTCATTTTGGAACCCCACAAGGCCTACCAACTCCATCTCCAAGTCCCTCAGGTCCAACCCAGTGGGTTGACTTGCTTGAATCAACCTTAACCATCATCCGAATTAACCCCACAGACAACTAACTGGGTTTTAGGCGAGTTAACTCGCCCTAATCCCTACTCCACTCAGAACACAAATTGGGCCTTAACTCAGAACATATATCGGACCTCAACTCAAATACATATCCAAACTCTAAAACTTAGAAAAAAAATCATAAGGACAAGAAAACTCATCTTTCATGGATCACATCTAAAGGATTCCAATAGACTCTCCCACTCCGCATACTTCCAACCTACAAAACCAAAGGGAAAATAGGTGAGAGGAGACAAAGATAGTAGTTTAGGGAAGAGTGAGTAAAAAACCATAAATCTGAGGGTCTGAGAGGTCATGGATCCCAATGAGTGACCCGAGAGAGGAAAGGGAGCCATGGGAGGGGCCTAAGAGCACCACAGAGAGAGGTGAACATAAGAGAAAGAACATAAAGGGGGGGGGGGGAGAGAGAGAGAGAGAATAGAGAGGGAAAGGAAGCACTAGAAGAAGCCTAGCAGGTAATAACGAATAGAGTGAGGAGGGGAGAGTGAACGCAAAGAAAGGAAGATAGTGAATGCAGATGATGAGAAAGAGAGGAGAGAGAAAAGGTATCGAAAAAATGGGGAAAAAGGAGGGGTTTTAATATGGGGAGGGTTAGTGGTCACGTGTCGCCATTGCGTGGTGACATGTGGCACAATCTGGTCCATGTTTCTAATACATGACGTGGTTCAACTAGAGCTATCTGATCTTTATTTTCTCCAAACAGATTAGATCATGCCATGTCATCAATCCTCATATGCTGTTCTGAGCCACCCGCAAGGTGACACATGGCTAGGGTGACGTCACCCCCATTTTCAAAAAAATTGAAATTAAAAAAAAATGGGGAAAGTCTCGGATGGTGACACGTGTCCAGGGTGCATGACGTCACCCCATTTTGAAAATTTCAAAAGAAAAAAAAAAAAAAAAGGGAAAAAAGGCAAAATTGCCACAAACACCACGATGGGTGGACACTTGACACCCTTGGGTTGACCCTGTCTATTCTAAATGAATTGGTTGACTTGGCACAATGTTTTTTTATTATTTATATATTTATTTACTTTATTTTTTTATTATAAAAATTTGAGAAAAACAGTAGAAAAATCACTAGAAAAATATAAAAAAATTGGGAAAATATTTTTGAAGTTAAGAAAAATATTTTGAGTTATTTTGACATGAAAAAAAAAATCTTTGAAAAAACCCAAATATTTTGGAAAAAAAGTTAAAAGAGCTTAGAAAAAATTCTACAAAATTTTGAAAAAATTTGAGAATATTTTAAAAAGATATTTTGATATTTTTTTTTATTTTCATGTGGGTGTGTTCCTATAATTTTATTTTTTTATTTTTTTTTAAAAAGGGAGTTAATTAAAAGGTTATTAAATTCAATTTGGGGGTAATTCTTAATTAAGTAGGTACTATTCATAGAACGGGTGTGTAGGGGATACGAATACCTTCCCCTCGCATAGCCGAACTCCCGATCCCAACAACTTGTTTGGTTAACATTTATAAAACTAATATAAATTTAAAACTTAATTTAAAAATATTCATTTAAATATAAATAAAATAATATTATAAAATATTATTAAAATAATGAAATTACCAATAATACATGTTAAAAAAATATTATACTAAAAATAAAATTCATCTACTTTCAAAATTTACTATACAATAAAAATTTTATTAGACATGACAATTGAAAATAGTAAAAGTATTTTATAATTGATTTTGTTATTATTATTTTTTTAAAAAATATATAATTATATTTAAATTCATATGATCATTTAATTTTATTTTTAATTTAAAAGTGTATAAAATGAATAATTTAATCTAAAAGGTTATAAATTTTTTTGACAATATGTTGATAAAATAATTGGAAATCATAAAATTTGATTTTCAATTTTTTTGCAAATAGCAAAAAACATACTGTTTTTTTCACCGTGGAGAAATAGAAAGAGAAAATTGAAAATGACAACAATACCAAACGGGTCGTAAACATGTGGATTTTTATTGTGGAGTTTTTATTTAGTTCTATTATTGAGAAAAAAAATTTAAATAATCTATATTTAATGTCGCGCATATATATAAATAATTAAAAACAATTAAATCGGTTTGGATGGAACGCGAGACCCGTTGCCGTACTTGCATTGAGGCTAACGGGACATCAAAGGTCAGGTCGAGTCGAGTATCAAATGAACTACGATTTTGTTTTTTTGTTTTAATTTCTTCTTGTGAGGAATCTGATATATGATGTGAAGAATTGTTCTCAGTTCTCACTCGCATCGTCAGACGGTGCCTGGCACGGCACCGCCGTTCTTATTTCTTAAGCCGGAAATTCCCGCCCAGAGAGAGAGAGTGATGGAGATAGAGTTGGAGCCTCGGTTGAAATCCTTGGCCTACAAAGTCAAGGGCATGTCGCGAGAATCCCCGTCGCAGAAGGCGACTCATGTGCTCGACTCCGACCTTCGCTCTCATTGGTCTACTGGTACCAACACCAAGGAATGGATCTTGCTCGAACTCGATGTAATTCCACCCTCTCTGTCCGCGCGCGCGCGGTTGTGTGTGCGTGTGTTTTTTATTTTTTGATTTATTGATTCAGTTTGTTGTTAAATTTCTGATAATTTAATCATCTTTATGTCACCAATGTGCTAAATTTCGGGATGCTGAACTAAATACTTTTTGATTATATGGAAGTGAGCTTGACAATCTCACTGGTCTACTGAGTAACTTGAAATGACACTTTGGTTGTGTTCAGTTGCCCGGAAAAAATTGAGTGCCTTTTATTTGGGTGTAGTGTCGTGTTTATTGTAAATATAAGAATAAATAATGAGCAGGTAGACTACATACACAATTCCAGTTAGGCTGAGGCACGGAATCTCTTCAAGCCTTTTGTGGTTTTGACTTAACTGGCCAATTGGTGCTTCACTCCCCTAGGATACATCAAATGAATATTATGACTCACAAATTATGCACAAAATGAAAGATTCCAAAGCTCCACAAAGGAAACACCTTTTTTTTTTTTTTGATTGTTAAACGATTTAGATTTTGTTGATGATTGTGAAGTACCAATTCTAAAGGGTTTATTTATAAGCAAACATGACCTTTCATAACATGTGAACTTAATAAATACAAAATGTACTAAAAATATATAAATATGTGTTGGTTCAAAGTAGGAATTAATATTTAAATTTATGAGTTCATTTATCAATTGTATAATTAACTATAGATGCACATCTCTTTCCAAGATACATTTCCCTTTCCTAGTATGCATTCACCAATAGTCATAAGTTCATAATATTACATTGCACCTACAATTCCCCCTTATTTTAATATTACCGTATCTTGTTTGTAGAGAGGTTGTCAATCCAAGAGGGATAATTATGTATAATGAAGGTGTGCTTTGTATTGAGCTTCCACTTGGTGAAACAATAATCTTTACTCTAGATTGTGATCTTAGACTTAAACTATGATTGCTTAAGCCTTAAAGTATGGTTGCTTAAGGGAAATAATTGTAGCCATTGATTAAATTTATGGCTTCGTTCCAGCACAAAGAGAAACTCGCCCTTTCCCACTCTATATAGCCTGAGGTTGAAGTTTTTATTTTTGGTTTGGATTGATCGTTTGCCATCTCTTCTTCATGATCTATAGTCGCCATAGTGAGTGGGTGAGAGAGGTTGCGCTAGACCCTGCAGGAGTGGGTGAGAGAGGTTGCGAAAGGAGAAAGGACATATTTCATAATGCACATGGTTGCATAATCCTTATGTTTGTTACTGTCCAATTTTTCTTACAAGACTTTTTACACTAGAACATTGTGTCTTGTTGCCCCCTTTAATTCTATTAACAACGACCCCCATCCCCCCCGAAAAAAAACTAAGGATAATTCGAGAGACTGTGAGTCAAGATGTTCTTTGATGTTGGGCCTTGTAGAGCACTCTTGAACCTTCCAGTCTCCAGAATTCCCCGTCTCTAAAGCAATTGCTAGTTTATCACTCCCTGTTAATTATTATTATTATTTTTTATAAATTTCTTGATGAATAACACCTACTGCTCACCATTTGTCCGTGGTAGTTTCGGTGGTTCACCCCTCCAATTGTTTCAGTGTAGTTTGTTGCTTTTTTGTGGCTGTGTCTGAGTTTCTTGGTGCTGTGGCAACCTTGTACTAATTTATTTGTGACTTGTTCATGGTGGGTCACCTTGTTCATGGTTGTTCCAATTGTTCCAACAATTAATCTTTTGATCATTGGTTTGAGTTTGTGAATGTTGGGATGGAGTTTGCAAATCCCAAAAGTATGGTTCCTTCGTCAGTCACTTGTTTGAGTGAACTGCATTTTGTGAATATATCCGAGGAGTATTTAAAGTTTCTACAAATCATCTCAATAAGCGTCTTATCACATTGCATCTTTTGCCTAGAAATGTAATCCTACAATTTGAATGTCATCTGGTATCTTTCCCACTAGTTCGTGTGTTATCGATTCTATTGCCATTGACCATGTAAATGGTGCAACCAATTTCTTTTTTGACCTCCATTATCCTAAAAATCTACCTCAAGTTACCTTTGTTGATGGGTCCACTATTGCTATTAAGTGGATAGGAACAATAAATCCTACTCCTTCCATCTCTCTTTCTTCTACTTTATACATTCCTAAATCTCCTTTCAATCTCATGTCAGTTTGTAAGCTTACAAAGTACTAAATTGTTATGTCACATTCTTTCCTGATTCTGTGGTTATCCAAGATTTGAAGATGAGAAAGACAATTGACATAGGACGTGAGACTCGTGGACTTTACTACTTTGAGTTGCCTTCTCCACCCTTTGCTTGCATAGTCGCAGCTACACCACTTCAAATCCATTGTTTCCTTGGTCATCTGTCCTTGGACAAGTTGAAACAGCTAGTTCCTACATTGAATTATGTGTCTAATCTTGAGTGTGAGCCTTGTCAATTGGGCAAACATCATCGTGTTCCCTTTGCTTCCCGGGTCGACAAATGGGTGGTTAGTCCTTTCATGCTAGTCCATTCCGATATTTGGGTCCTAGTTGTGTCACATCAAAGTTGGGGTTTCGGCATTTTGTTACATTTGTTAATGACTACTTTAGGATGACGTGGTTATATTTAATGAAAGATTGTTTCAAGTTGTTTGATTTCTTTTGTGCCTTCTGTTCCCAAATAATGACTCAATTTGATATGCTAGTCAAGATACTTCATAGTGATAATGTTAAGTTGTACTTCCGTACCCAATTTAGTACCTATATGACTAGCTTTGGTATGATCCATCAGTCCTTTTGTGCCCACACTTCACAATAAAATGGATTTTCAGAGCGGAAAAACAAACATGTTCTCGAAGTCACTCGTACTCTATTGTATCAAATGAATGTCCCCAAAGTTTTTTGTAGTGATGCTGTTCTCACAGCTTGCTCCCTCATCAATAAAATGCCATCCTCTATCCTGGGTGCTAAAATCCCATATTCAGTTATCTTCCCTAAAGCTCCTTTGTTATTTTTTCCTCCTTGTATATTTGATTGTGTCCTTTGACCATCAGTTAACTCCAAGAATGGATAAGTTGGATCCTAGTGCTATAAAATGTATTTTTCTAGGCTATTCCTATACTCAAAAGGGATATCAATGCTATACTTTACCTCGATTCTTTGTCTCTACTGATGTCACCTTTTTTGAGTCTACACCATACTACTTTGACTCCTCGAATTCTGTTGAGCTTGATGAGTCCCTTCCTCTGCCTTGCCTTCCAAATCCAATTTATTATTTGTGCCTAATCATCCTACATCTTCATCCAATTGGAGTCCTTCTTGTCGCTTAAATCATCCCAATTTGCAGGTATACACAAGACTTAAGGGGGAAGTGCCTCCTCTAGCTTCTACTACTGTGCCTTTAGTTCCCTCGTCAAATGATCTTATTTCCTATGATGTTGATCTTCCTATAGCTGTTTGAAAAGGTAAATGCACTTGTACCCAACATCCGATCTCTAATTTTGTTTGTTATGATTTCTTGTCGCCCTCTTATTGCTGTTTTGTTAGCACTTTGCCTTATATTGCTCTTCCAAAATCTATTTTTAAAGCCCTATCTCATTCTGGGTGGAGGACGACAGTGATTGAAGAGATGCGTGGACTACATGATAATGATATTTGGGATTTGGTACCTCTTCCTACTAATAAGCATGTGGTTGGTTGTCGCTGGGTGTACAATGTGAAAGTCAATCTTGATGGTTCCGTGGTTCGTTTGAAGGCCTGCCTTGTTGCTAAGGGCTATGCTCAAATGTATGGTTTGGATTATTTGGACACATTCTCTTCGGTCGCTAAACTTGCCTCAACACGTTTGTTCATTTCTTTAGCCACCACTTGTCATTGACCTCTAAATCAGTTAGATGTGAAGAATGTTTTCCTACAAGGTGATCTTCGTGAGGAGGTATATATGGAGCAACCACCTGTGTTTGTTGCTCTGGTGGGTTAGACATAGTATAGCTTAAGAAATCATTATATGGATTAAAACAATCTCCAAGAGCATGGTTTGGCCGTTTTAGTTTTGTAGTACTTGAGTTTGGCTTTCATCAGTGTGCAGTAGATCACTCTGTATCTAATCGTCATGCTCCATTTGGCAGGATTTTTCTTATTGTGTAAGTGGATGACATTGTGATCAGTGGCAATGATGATTGAGGCATCTAGGACCTAAAGGTTTTCCTACAAAGTAAGTTTCAAACCAAGGAATTGGGACCATTGAAGTACTTCGGTATAGAAATATTAAGATCTTGTATGGGAATTGTCTTGTATGTTCTTGATCTTTTAGATGAGACAGGGTTGTTGGGATCCAAACTTGTTGATACACCCATGGATCCCAATAGTAAGTTAGTGGCAGATATGGGATTTGTTGCCTAACCTAGGTCGGTACTTGAGACTTGTTGGAAAGTTAAATTGTCTCACAATCACTCAAACCAAATATATAATTTGCAACAAGTGTGTGAGTTAGTTTCTCGATTCTTTGAGAACAAGTCACTGGGATGCAATAATTCGCATTTTGAGATATCTCAAAAGTGCATCTGGGAGAGGTTTCTTATATTAGGATTGGGGTCGCACTCATATTTAGGGATATACAGATGTAGATTAGGCTAGGTCACCTTCCGATTGAAGATCCACAATTGGGCATTGTATCTTTGTTGGTGGCAATTTGGTGTCTTGGGAAAGTAAGAAACAAACTATGGTGGTTAGGTAGAGTGCTAAGTCAGAGTGTAGGGCTATGGCGCACATTACATGTGAACTTGTTTGGTTGAAATACATGTTGAAAGAACTAGGTTTTCCATATTCTTAGCCTATGGAGATGATGTGTGATAATTGAACTGCTATTCATATTGCCTCCAACCCGGTCGTCCATGTGCGGTCAAAGCACATTCAAGTTGATTGCCACTTTATTTGGGTGAAACTTGCACATAAGCTCATTATAACCACTCATGTGAAGTATGAGTTTCAACTTGTTGATTTGTTCACTAAAGTCTTGGGAGGTGCTTATGTGAAATTCATTTGTAACAAGCTAGGAGCATATGATATATGTGCTCCAACATATGATATATGTGCACTTATTAGTAATAAATGCGAGTTAGTAAGGGTATTATGGTCATTCTAATTGTACTTGACATATATTATAAATAGAGGGAGAGACCTATCATTGAGGCTAGGTCTTCCATTTTACCTGATTACTCAACAGTTATGAAGGAATCTAATTCTATTAAAGTGGAGGATTTTCGACCTATTAGTCTTTTTTCTAGTGTGTAAAAGATTATTACTAAAGTCTTAGCTAATAGGTTGAGTGCAGTGTTTGATGTTACCATATCTAGTGCTTAAAGCGTTCATTGGGGGGAGGTTGATTGTGGATGCTATTTAGTTGCTAATGAGGTGGTGGAGGATATTCATAGGAATAAGAAAAAAAGGGGGGGGGGGGGGTTGTCTTTAAACTAGATTTTGAGAAAGCTTGCCATTGAATGAGTTAGACTATTTTGGATAATGTTTTCACAAGAACGGGTTTTGGTGTGTGTTGGCGTCATTCGATTAGGGGTTGTTTGTCTAATGTGTGGTTTTCAATAATTGTAAATGGTGAGCCTAAATCTTGGTTTGGTGCTTTGAGGGGTTTTAGACAAGGAGACCTTTTATCCCCTTTTTTGTTTGTTCTTGTAATCGATGTTTTGAGTAGGATGGTGGATAGGGTGGTGGAAGGGGTTTAGTTAGAGGTTTAGTAATGGGAGAGAGGGGGTGGTGGTTTCGCATCTCTAGTTCACTGATGATACCATTTTCTTTGTAGACAATCACAGTTTCTCTTTTAGGTGTATTTTGGGTATTCTTCATATTTTTGAGAGGGTGTTTGGGTTCAAAATCAATATGGGGAATAGTGGTTTGGCGGCTATGAATGTGCCAATTGAGCGTGTTAGGGAGCAGGCTAATGAAGTGGGGTGTGGTATTTTGGGTTGGCCTTTGACATACTTAGGTGTCCCATTTGGGGGCTAACCCGAGTGGTTTGGCGGCTGTGAATGTGCCAGTCGAGCATGTTAGGGAGTGGGCTAACAAAGTGGGGTGTGGTATGTTGGGTTGGCCTTTGACATACTTAGGTGTCCCTTTGGGGGTTAACCCTAGACTTGTAGATTTTTGGAACCCGATAGTGGAAAGGGCGGCGAAGAGATTAGATGTTTGGAAGGGCGTCCTCTTTTCTCTTGGGGGTATAATGACTTTGATTTAGGCTTGTCTTGCTAGCATCTTGCTATATTTCTTGTTTGTCTTCAAGATTTCAGTAGGGATTGCTAGCAAGCTCGAGAGGATCATAAGAGTTTTTGTGGTCAAGCGAGGGGGAGTCATGGGGACCAATTAGTGAGCTAGAATGAGGTTCGTACATAAAAAAAAAGAAGATGGTTTGAATCTTGGCAAGTTGGTGTCTAAAAACACCACTCTTCTAGCTAAATGGCTATGACATTTTCCTCTAGAAGAATCGTCCCTTTGGCATAAGGTAATAAGAAGTAAGTTTGGGTTGGATGAGAATGGGTGGGCTACCAATGCTAATTTAAGATGCTCTTTGGGGAGTCCATGGAGATCCATTTCGTAGATTTACCTTTCTTTCATCCCTCACACTAAACTTGAGGTGGGAGGGGTTCTCATATTTGTTTTGGAAAGACCCTTGGCTAGGAAGTGCACCATTTTCTACTTCTTTCCCTCATCTATTTCATCTTAGTTTTGAGCAAAATAAAACCATTTTATTCTTTGTTGGCAAATTGAGTAGTCCTTTGGTTTCCTGGAATCTTCATTTTAGGAGACCTCTGAACGATAGGAAGATGATGGAATTGTCATCTTTGTTATCTTTATTGAGCAGGGGTAATCTGTCTTTGAGGAGGGACGTTTGTTCTTGGTCTTTGGACTAGTTAGGTGTGCTTTCTTGCAGATCATTTTTTGAATTTTTGATTCACACCGACTTTTCCTTTTTTCAATGCTCCACTATTTGGAAGGCTAAGGTTCTCCTTAAAGCAAGTGCTTTCACTTGGTTGGTTGTACTTAATAAGATAAACATCAATAACTTGTTGCAAATTAGGAGACCTATGAAGGCTTTCTCTCCCGATTTCTGTGTGCTTTGTGACAAGAACTCTAAGACAACTTCTCACCTTCTTTTGCAATGTGAATTTTCTTGGAGTGTTTGGAATATACTTTTTGGTGTTATAGGAGAAAGCTAGGTTAGTCCTTTGATGGAAAACCTTCTAGTAATATCCTTCACAAGTTTTGGCAGAAGAAAGGACAGGGTAACTTTATGGAAGTGTGGTTTTTTCTCAGTATTATGGGGTTTATGGATGGAATGTAATACTCATATATTTTTTGGGAAAAATTTAAATCAAATGTTGGTTTGGGCAAAGATAAAATATTTGGCCTTGGGTATGGATTTTTTAAAGAGGCAAGTTTTTAGGAGCTGCAAAGAGATTGGAGGAACACATTGACTGGGTGATTTTTTCTTGGGAATTTTTTATGTTTAATGTTTTTTGTTTAGTTTTGGAGAGTCTCAGTTTGTCTTGGAAATTTCTCACTCCCCGTCTTGTAAATTCTCTTTCCATTAATGATATCTTCTTTTGTTATAAAAAAAAAGTGTAATAGATAATTTTGAATGGCTGTTGCTTATATTTTAGTTTAATCAAAATTACCACGATGTTTGCCATTTAAAAGGAAAAACATGCCTAATTATATATTTTTTTATCAACATATCCTTGCCATGTTGTATGATATAGGTTATGAGAGGATATATGGAGGTCATGGATATGGAGATAAAAATGAGGCGGGTGATGCAATCTTTTAAATTTTGTTATGTCTTACGATTATAAAAAGGGAAGAACACTTAATAACTTTCAAGAGTGGGCATAATAAAAGACAAATAGATTTCTTCTTAACTAGGAATGGGATTGTCTATCTTGTAAGGATTGTAAAGTTATGACAAGTAAAAGTTTGGCTACACAACATAGAGTCCTAGTATTAGAAATGCATATTAAAAATGGAAGAAAAAGAGTAACATAAATCAATACAAAATGATTAGATGGTGGAGCTTGAATGGATATAACATAGTAAAATTCAAAGATAAAATGATTAAGGAGTGTGATTGGATTATAGGGGATAAGATCGTAAGGATAAGAAAAGAGGTTTTAGGTGAGTTCAAAGGAAGATACTCAGGTGGTAAAGAAAGTTGGTGGTGGGATCAAGAAGTCCAAAAAGCCATTAAGACAAAAAGAATTTGGTATAAAATATGGCAAAATTGTAGAAATATAGAAAATATTGAAAAATATAAAGAGGCGAGAAAAAATGCCCAAAAACTATAAGTGAAGCTAAACATAGAGCTTATGATACTTTATATACTAGACTATATAAAAAAGAAGGAGAAAAAGATATTTATAAACTTGTTAGAGCTAGAGAAAGAAAATGCAAATATTTAGGTGATGTAAAATGTATGAAGGATGAGGATGATAATGTCTTAACTAGAGAAGAAACATAAAAGAGAGGTGGCGAAGATACTATGATAAGTTCTTTAATGAAAACCAAAATGAGAGATTGAACTTAGAAGTGACAAATGAGGAGAAGACTAAAAATAGGAGACTTATTCACAAAATTAGAGTTCTTGAAGTTAAGATGGCATTAAAAAAGATTAAAAGCAGGAAATTTATAGGATTTGATAAAATACAAATTGAGTTTGGAAATGTTTAGGAGATAAAAGGAAATATTTGGTTAACTAATCTATTCAACATTATTATAAAAACCAAGAAAATGCCAGAAGAACGGAGGAAAAGTACGTTAGTGGAATATTCAAAACTATAATAATTATAGTGGAATTAAGATTATGAGTCATACATGGGAAAGGGTAATTGAACATAGAATAAGACTAAAAACGAGAATTTTAGAAAATTAATTTGATTTTATGTGTGGGAGATCAACAACAGAAGCTATTTATCTTTTAAGAGGCTTAATGGATAAGTTTAGAGAAAAGAAAAGGGACGTGCTTATGGTTTTTATTGATCTAGACAAGATAAGGGAGGGGTGCTTGGATGTTTTGGGCATAGTACTAATCGAAGACAAGATAAGGGAGGGGCGCTTAGATGGTTTGGGCATTTTAAACACGCGTGAGGAGGAGTGAGTTAGTTATTGTTTTTGTTATGAAAAAGGGTAGGGTAAGCCTAAAATAACTTGGAATGAGGTAGTGAGGAAGGACTTAATAGCCCTTAATCTAATAGAGGAAAATACTCTCGATTGGGTGAATTGGCGAAAAAGGATTCTTGTAGCCGACCCCACCTAGTGGGACTAAAGGCTTGTTGTTGTTGTTGTTGTATCCCTGCCATGTTGTATGCTCATTTTTTGAAATTATTGTATTGCCGTGTTAGTATCGCGTGGTATCCATTTCTCGTGTTGGTATGATGCTTCCTAGGTAAAATATGCATTGACCACTAGAGGAATATGGGCCTTGGTGAATCTTCCTTTTTGTAATTGGTTAGGTGTAGTTTGGTTTTCAACATCAAATATCTTCTGGCTCTCTATAAATGGCTTAAGACTTAGTTGGTTGCCAAAGGATGCACCCAAACATATGATATTGATTATTTTGAGATCTCTCCTGCTTGATTTAATTCTGTTTGTGTATTGATCTTGTTAGGATGTGAAGAATTCTTTCTTATATAGAGATTTGTAGGAAGAGGTATATATTGAGTACCATACTTCTTGTTTCTTGGGTATGTTGCTTAGGGGAGGGAGGGTAAAGTAGGTTGCATGTGGCCATTTATGGTTTTAAGCAGTCTCCTCAAGCTTGGTTTGACGAATTTAGTGTGTTGGTCTATGCATTTGGTTTATCTTGCTACTCTGATCATTCGGTTGTTGTCTGTAAAAAGGAGATGTATGGTACTTCTAGTAGCTTATGTTGATAATATCATCATCATTGGTAGTGACTAGAGCAGGGTTGCACATGTTAAGTAGTGGCTTTAAGAAAAATTTCAAAAGGACTTGGGTACTGTGCGTTACTTTTTCGATATTGCGATTGTGCTGTGTAGGAAAGGGTTGAATCTATTGTACGTTGGACTTACTAAGTGGGACTGGTTTGTTGGGAGCTAAACTAGTTGATAAATTGCAACATGAAGTTGTTTTGGTATGTTGGATTGGACTTCAAAAACAAATGTTGATGTAGGCATTTGGTTGGCAAGTTGATCTACTTGACTGTCACTAGACCTTACATTTCTTTTTTATTGGGGGTGTGAAACAGTTTGTAGAGAATCCTAAACAACCACATTTGGAGCGGAGTTTTGATATATAAATGTAATAGAAACTACAAGATTGTGGGATATTATTTGTAGATTGGGCTGGTTCTGTTGATGATCAAATGTCTATGACATTTGTGGGAGGTAATCTTGTTACATGGCATAGCAAGAAACAAACTATTATAGTAATATCTAGTGTTAAAGCAGAATATCAAGCTATGACTCATACTGTGAGTGACCTTATGTGGCTGAAATCTCTTACTTTAGAGATGGGATTCTTGGTAACGAAGCGAGTAAATATGTTTTTTCTGGTAATCAAGTTTCCGTTGTATTGTTAGCAATCCAGTGTTACATAAGAGTACAAAGAACATCAAAGTTTTTCTTTTATTGTCAAAAAAAAAGAACCGCATCAAAGTTGATTGCCATTTTGTTAAGGATGCTTTGCAGATTTGTTAATATAACTTTATTTGTAATTTTGGTATTATATGCTTTTGGTGTACATGAGTGGCTCACCTTCCAAAGTCATCTAATGAAAGCCTTTCTTGTATACCTCTCTTTTTTTTTTTTAAATGTTTGGCATGAGTATGTTGATTTTGATAGAAATTTAAGCAGTCCATTTTCAGCTAAAAATTTGAGTTTTTCATTTTTTTAACAGTATTAATTTCTTAAATTAACCAGGGCTATATGTTTGTGATGATACTTGTTTGAATGAGTTTTGGTGTATTTGGTTGTGGTTTTCTGTTGCAAGTTTTGAAGTTATCTTTATTGTCTCCATTTTGATTTGCTCAAAATTGAAATTTAGAATGATGGTCTCTCTTTGTTTTTGTGTTTGTTAGTACATTCATTCTTGTCAATATGAGGCAACCTCTTTGAAAATGATAAATATTATCTTCTATTAGTTACGAAGTCCAGTGATTTTGACATTGTTGCTGCTGGCAATTCAGCCATGAGGAGCTATATTTTATTTTCGCATGCATTGCGGTAGTGCATTATTGAGAATCGTCTGAAATGTTTGATATATATATATATATATATCTGTATATATTGTTTTTGTTTGTTTTCTTGTTTGCAGGAACCTGGCCTTCTATCACATATACGGATCTACAATAAATCTGTCCTCGAATGGGAAATTTCTGTTGGTTTGCGTTTTAAGGTTGGGAACTTGCACTGTTTGACCTTTAATAGATTAAATTGTTGAAGCTGTATTTTTTTCTTATGTGTTTAGAATTACGAAGGTGAATAAAGGACAGAATGAATTAGAAAATTTGCAGTGCTCTATCAACTACGAGTGTAAGAGTTTGAAGAGGGATTTTCTTATTTAGAGAGTCTAAGGACAACATGGACTAACAAATTTTCAAAGCTATCATTCATATCCTTCTTGTAAAATATTTATTTTCAATAAAAAAGGGAAGATATATTAAGATGGAAATATCATTTGAGTTTTGAATGTCATATTTTAATTTCAATAAAAATTTGTTCCTCAAATTTCCAACAAATTTAATCGAAATTTCATAAATTTTGGATGATTTATGGAACCCTGGGTGGGAGGCATGAGGTAGACCACATACCTCATGATGGCGAGGCACACCTTTATTAAAACGCCCTATATGATGGATATTGTTTTTAATAAACACATTAGCAGTAATATTTGAATATAAAAATATGAAAATATTCAATACTCGAAAATAATTGCATCAAAATTACTTACCTAGCATACTTCAACATGATTACACAAGCATGCAAGAGTAAAAAGAAAATGAAAGTTCTGAAAGCAAAGTTCAATATTAAAAAAAAAAATACAAACATATAAAACATGAGAAATAGATGCTTAATCTTCCTCTTAGAAGAGGAACTATGATCGTTGGTGACAAAGTGACGCTTATTCCTCCTCTAAAACATTGATCCCATGGGTGAAAACTTTTAGGACACCCATTCATAACATGATGTGCTAAAAAAGAGCTAATTGTTTTGGTTTGTTCATCTTGATGGAGAAGATTCTGCACAATGGTCTATTCAATAGGTCTGCATACTAGATGGTTGGAAGAAGTTTTGGGATGTATTGAAGGGAATGGTAGAAGGAAGCATCACAAGAGAAATGCGAGGAGTTATGCTACCTTAATGTGGTTCCTTGAACATTGGCAGAGTTCTTCTTAAGCCCAAGAATCAGTCAATCTTTTTGAGAGATGCACCTATAAATCACCTGACAGTGGAGGATTTCTTGTGAGCTTGGTCAGGAAAAGAGAAACCTTAAATATGGTAAGAACAAATAATTTAATATGGGAGGAAAAGTGATCTGCAAGAGAATGTTCTCTCCTCGACGCCGCCTTCCTTCGCGATAGCAAGAATGACGAACACCTTTGAACATCTTTCTCCCATATTTTCTAGCCTGAAACCAATCTTCTTTGCTAACCTGGACCTAAAACCGAATCGAAGGCCAAACACCTCCTTAGTATTCAAATGCTATATCCGCCAATTAAGACATGTCATCCCCTCCTACAAGTGCTCGCGACCCTTGCAGCTAGTCATCCTTGGCTTTAGGGTTCACTTAACACCACAAGCTACAAAGAGTGATTGATTGATTCTTAACCTAATCGATTGACCATTTAATGAAGACGAATCTTCCTCGACAATCATCCTTCTCTGAGATCCATTGTTCGACCATCGGGAGAATCTTTCTCACATAAACTGATCTCAGTATACTCATCGCACGCGAGCATATAAGCTGAACATCCTAGTACAATTGTCATACGGAGCATACAAGCAAAACACCCCTTCGGCAAATCATACTTGGCTTTTAGAGGTGATTGGTGTATCCTCTTTCATCCTTCAGAGAACTCTTGTCTATGATTCTAATTCTCAGGAGTGGTGGATGAGTATGGTCAACTGATTATTTCAATTCAGTTTCATTGGAGTTTTTAATTTTTGAAGAATGTTGGGGGGGGGGGGGGACCAGTGGCTTGCTAGGTAAGAAGCTGTTTGGGTGGGGTCATTCATCAGTGCGGGTTGAACGCAAAACCTTCTGTGCTAATAATCTTGAGCCCTCAGTTTTCTGGATTTCAGAGTTTTTAGGGAGAAAATTTTCCTATATTGTTCTAAATGAAGAGGAATTTATTTAGGTCGTGAAGATATTAGGGGTAATATGTGAAGGAAATGCATGAGTAGATGAATTTAATTGAGGAGGCTTATACTTAAAATGTGAAGGAACTTGGGCCTCGATTAAATTGTGATTCAATGACAAAGGGGGATTTCTTCATATAGAGAAGGGGAGTGCAGGAGGAAACACAGCATTTTATGTGTTCCTGAAAGTAAGAATAGTGAAGGTTGGAGAAATCTTTTCGGAGCACTTATGCAGCTTTCTTGTGATCATGACATGCTTATTGCCTTTAGATGTTCAGATTGTGGTTCCTTAAACATGTTAAGACATGAAGGGTTGATGATGGAGCAGAGCTGGGCTTTGAGCCAATCGGAGAAGCACACATTCGCAGAAGTTGTTGGCGATGTGTTGATGAGGGGAAAGATCGATTCGGGAAAGAATGATGGGAAATCCCGTGATTTCAGGTTAGGTTTTTTAACTTCCCTCTCCAGATCAAATTTTAATATTGCTTCCAAATTTAATATTGGGTCCGGGAGAGGGAAATTTGGGCCTACAACTAGTTGGCCCCTTACAACCACTAAATGGCTAATTAAAGGAAAATGGGGTAGCGAGTCAAGCCTTATCCAAAAAAGTGTTGGTCTATACCAGATGACAAGAATATAAATGCTTATACCCAGTCTCGAGAGAACCCTAAAGATAAAAGTGAGGAAGATAGTGAGGGCAGAAATAATAGAAGTAATCCTAGAGGTAGAAGGGTTTAGTGAGCATACTTAGATGATTTCAATCTCTATGGATAAGATTGAGTGACCTCAAGACACGATGATGGAATCAAGGGGTGAGAATCAGGGGGTGAGAAGGGTGATTTAGCTGAAGGGAAGGTAGAGTTTTCATTTTTTAGATGATATACTTTTGCAGAGGGACAATTTAGAGGATCATATACAAAAACTAGTTTAGCAGAGATAGGGCAGTACCTTTTTTGAAATTGATTCAAGTTGCAGTAAGTGGTCATTTTCTATTGAATATGAAGATACTCAAATAGATGACGATGATGAGAGATGTTCTGAAGCACAGGATGATCTCAATAGCTTTTGTGATTATGATTCTTGCTTATTAGTTGATCATTTGAGAAGTGAGATAGAGATGGGAGGAGAAGACAATTGGGAAGAACTTGATGGGGTTTTGTGCTTTAATGAAAGAACGAAAGAGATATTACGGAGTAAGAAACAACTAGTAACACCATAGCTTATATAGGAAGAGAAGCCTTTATTGTCTTCTGATAACTGATATGGCAAGGGTTAGAAGGTTCTGTTAAGCACATATTTGATCAAACTAAAACTTTGATTGATAAGGCTTTTGCATCTTGCTTCTGAGCGTATTCTTGAAAAGGTGGTCGTTGGTATTAGTCCTCCAAGTGTCAGGAGAGGTAATGATGAGGAGACAATGGATCTAGTGGCAATCTGAATTCTTTGGAACTTGGAAAAGGTATTCTTCCTATTCTTGTTTAGTCCTTTTTTACTGATGAGTCTTTTTGCCACAATGAGGGTCTTTATACCACAATGAGGGAACTAATAGAGGGAGTGACTTTGGTGTAGGTCAAGGGGTTAGTGAGAGGGACTACGGAGACCCAAACGAGCTCTTATATGATATTGAGGTTAAAGTTAGTGAATGCTGTAGGTGTTGAGGTCAAGTTGGGGTTGAGTCCAAAAACTTGTGAGAGGGAAAAAAAAAGGGTGGAAAAAGAATTAAAAAATCTGGTTTCTTGCATTAATTATAGGGGAAGGAAGGGGATAGGGAAAGGGTGTAAGCCTATTGGATTATAAACATTGTTATGGGTTTAGGGGATGCTAGGAAAAGATGTTTGATTAGGGAGGTTTTACTTAGGAACTCTTCTGATATTGTTTTAATTCAAGAGACTAAGCTTGAGTTAGTGGACAGTGAGGTTGTTAGAGGGATTTGGGAAGGATGGTGTAAGGATTGGGTTTTTGTACGTTTTCAGAGTGCGATGAGCGGTGTTCTAGTGTTATGGGATACATGGTTTATTACTAGAGTGGATAGTTAAGTGGGTTTTTTCTCTCTTTCGATCCTTCTTGAAACAAGAGATAAGTGTCAATGGTGGATTTCCTCTGTGTACGGTCCTTCTAGGCTTGCTCTTCGGGATTCTTTTTGGGATGCTTTATTTTGTTTATGGTTTTTGCTTGCTGAGGTGTATCTTGGGTGGTGATTTTAATGTAGTCAGGTTCCCTCAGGAAAAAAAGGGGGGGGGGTGTGGTAGGGTTAATGCATTTATGCAGAAGTTTGATTTGATTATTAGGTAGTGTGGGTTAAGGTATTGTCCCTTGGGCAATGCCAATTTTATGTGGTTAGTGGGTGGGGCTAGGGAGGTGGCTAGTAGAATTTATAGGTTCTTGTTTTCTAATGACTGGGAGGAGTTCCCTAATCTATCTCAAGTGGTATTATCTAGAACCACGTTTGATAATTTTTCTATACTATTGGAATCTAGGAAAGTTCCTTAGGGCCCCACCCCTTTTAGGTTCGAAAATATGTGGTTAGACCATGGCTTTTTAATGAATTTTATCGAAATGGGGATCTTAGCAAGAGTATTAATTCTACTTTTATCACTTTGGTGCCAAAGAAAAATATGTTCATCAATATTTTTGATCATAGGTCAATTAACTTAGTTTCTAGTGTTTATAAATGTAATCATTAATGTGCTAGCTAATAGGTTATGTGTGGTGCTTGATAGGACTATTTCTAAGGCCAATAGCGCATTTGTGGGGGGAAGACAAATTGTGGATGCTAATTTGATTGTGAATGAAACCATTAAGGATATTAGTAGGAGGAAGAGGAGGGGGTTTGTTATTAAGTTGGATTTTGAAAAAGCTTATGATATAGTGAGTTGGAATTTTTTTGGATAAGATTTTAGTCCAGAAGGGGTTTGGAAAAAGATGGTGTAGCTCTATGAAAGGTTGATGCCTAATGTGAATTTTGCGATGATAGTGAATGGTGAGCCCAAATCTTGGTTTAGGGCTATGAGGTGGATGTTTTGAATAGGTTGGTTGATATGGTGCATAGAGGTTTTGTGAAAGGTCTTAGAGTGGGTAGGGAGGAGATTATGGTGTCACACCTTCAGTTTGCGGATGATACTATCGTTTCTTGGAGGATCATAAGTATTTTGTTCTAAATATAGTGGGGCTTCTTCAAATTTTTGAAGGGTATCAAAGTTGAAGATTAATATGGGAAAGAGTGGAATTGTGGCTAGTAACATGCCTATAGAGAGTGATAGGGAATTTGTCTTGGAAGTTGGGTGTGCTGAGTTTGCATGGCCATGTTCTGTTAATGGTTCCTTTGGGGGCAATCCTAGAGCAGCTAGTTTTCAGGATACGGTGGTGGAGAGAGTGTCCAAGCAATTAAATAGGCGGAAGGGAGCCCTTTTTTATCTTGGAGGGAGAATTACTCTAATTCAGACTTGTCTTTCCAGTATTCCTTGTATTTTCTGTCTATTCTTAAAATTCCAATGGGAGTTGCTAGTAAGATTGAGAGAATTATGAGAGATATTTTGTGGTTAGGGGTAGGGGGGGGTTTAAGGATCACTTAGTGAGTTAGGAAGTGGTGTGTAGGACTAAGAGAGAGGGTGGTTTGGGTCTTGGAAATTTGGTGTCTAAGAACACGACTCTTTTGGCTAAATGGATTTGGCAGTTCTCGTTATAGGTTTCCTCCTTGTGGCATAAAGTTGTCAAGAGTAGATTTGGACTTGATGGGAATGGTGACACTAATTTAGGTTCTAGATGTTCTTCAGAAAGCCTATGCAAAGCTATTTCCCAGGTTTACTTTCTCTTTATTCCCCACACCAATTTTGTGATCGGTAAAGGATGCAACATTTGCTTTTGGAGAGATATATGGTTGGGGAATGTTGTTTTGACCACCTCTTTTCCTCGCTTATTTCGTTTGAGCTTAAGGCAAAATGATCCCATTTCTTCTTTTATTGTGGATTCAGATGGTCCTCTACCTTCTTGGGAATTTCCTTTTAGGAGAGCCTTGAATGAAGGAACTATTGAATTATCTTCTTTGTTGGTTATGTTGAACAATTGTAGAATGTCTTCCAAAGATGATAGTCGATCTTGGATGTTGGATTCCTTGGGTGTTTTCTGTGTGTAAATCTTTCTTTGATTTCGTAGTTGGTACTAATCATTCCTTTCCTCACTACAAAGTAATCTAGAAGGTCAAAATTTCCCATAAAGTCAAAAGTGTTTCTTTGGTTGGTTGTGCTTAATTAAATAAATACTAATGACTTGTTGTAGATGAGGAGATCTTTAAAGGCTCTATCCCTTGATATATGTATGCTTTGTTTTGATTGTTTAGTATCTATTTCTCATTTTTCCTTGCATTGTGATTTTGCATGAAAGGTTTGGAATATGTTATTTAGGGGCCATTTGGTATCATTGTCAAAAATTATAGAAATGAAAATCAAAAACAAAGACTAAAAGTTAGAAATAGAAACTAAAAACTCGAAACCAACAACTTATTTGGTTAATATTTATAAAAACAAATTAAGAACTTAATAAAAAATAATGCCCATTTTGATCTTTAAATCAAATAATATTATAAAAATGTGGTTAAAATAATAAAATTGCATAATTATACATATTAAAAAAAAATACTAAATTATTATATTTATTTCAATTAATTGTTATACTTTAAAAATTTACTTTACAATAAAAATTTTATTGGACATGAAAATTGAAAAATAGTAAAAATATTTTGTAATTGGCTTTGTTATTTTTTTTTTTTGAAATTTATGTATATTTTTATTGTAATTATATTCAAATTCATATGATCATTTAATTTTAATTAATTTTAAAGTGTGTAAAATGAATTATTTAATCCAAAAGAACTATCTCTAAATATAAAAATTTTTTGCAACAATGTTGCCACAACAAATGAAAGCTGTAAAATTTGGTTCTTAGTTTTTTTGTAAACAATTGAAAATCAGCAACAGGAACAGAAAACTAGCGACATAAACAAACATGTTTTTATAATTTGTTTCTTCATTGTGTAGAAACATAAGTAGAAAACAGAAAACAACAATACTACCAAACAGACCCTTAATTGTTTTGGAGAAAGCTGGGGTTTGTTGGAGAACAGTGGAGGAGTTCTTGGAAATTTATTTGTGGGGTTTGGAAGGATGAAGGTATTGCTTTATGGAATTGTGCTTTATTTGCAGTGCTATGGGGCGTCTAGAAGGAACGCAATTTATTTATTTTTTCAGGGAAGAAGATTCAATATTAGTTGATGTGGGAGAAAGTGCTTTTTATGGCTTCTTTGTGGTGTGTGGGCAATGGAAATTTTAAGGGGATGTGTTTCACAGATACTCAGCGAGATTAGAAGTCCCTTCTAAGGGTGTGCTGATTTGAGTTTGCTGTATTTTTTGTGTGCGCTTGTGTTTTTTTTTCTGTTTTTCCGGGAATTCCCAAATTTCGCTTAGGAGATGTCTTCTCTCCTAATTATACATTTTTTCTTTATTTTTTGAATCAAATGATGTCTACCTCTTAGCGTCACTGTGCTTTGAACCCTTGAGCATGGCGACACACCTTCCATTCCCCCTTTGAACCCTCCTCTTTACTGAAAAGACATTCTTCCTTTCTCAAAGCCATACCCTCACCCTAACCAACTATCCTTGTCACGAAACCGAGCCCTACCCAACACCCCTTCTTCTTTGACTCTCCTTCATGACCTCTGGGAGAGATTCTTTACTAGAAAATGACAGCAAAGGACTTTGCTGCACTTGGAACTCCATACTCGACATTAAGAAAGGTCGCAAGTGCGTTTCAAGCTTCGACAATTTTTGTTTCATCAATATCCTAACTTGAACACTCATCCTTGATAGCCAAAGTGATGGCATGCTGTAATATTGCATTGCCCTTTGCCACCATCCCTATATACCTTCTTACTTCTGATTTTTTGGTTGGCCTCGTAGGTGCTCGTTATAGGGATGGGAGTAATTCATTTTGGACTCAGTGGCCTATCGCATTACGGAATATGTTAGTAAATACGTATCTTATATTGTGTTGGAGAAAGAGGAACTTGTTTGGGTCCTAAAGATACTGGGAGGGTTATGCTAGGCCAATGAAGGGACTGCAGTGAGTAGTAGTGGAACCAGATTCAAAAAGGCAAAGAACAATGTGGGTTTGAAGATTCTTGAAAATGGTATAGGCAGGTTTGTATGCCTGGAGAAAGACTACATCAAGTTTATTCCTGATGTTCGCATCCCTGAGGGTAATCAAAAAAAGGTTAAAGGGCCTTTTTCGCTGCCCTGTCGGAATTCTCATTGGCCATGGTTGAGACTTTGAAATCTAATTATGATAGTTGGAGGTGCTTAAACTGTGGATCATTGAACATTAGGACAGAGGAAAAGCTCAAGAGGAGATGTGTGTTGTAGAGGCTTTCGCCAAATATCTCGTGGACTTTACTACTTTGAGTCGCCTTCTCCACCCATTGCTTGCACAATCGTAGCTATACCACTTCAAATCCATTGTCGCCTTGGTCATCCGTCATTGGGCAGGTTGAAATAGTTGGTTCCTACATTGAGTTTTGTGTCTAATCTTGAGTGTGAGTGGTTAGTCCTTTCATGCTAGTCCAATCCGATATTTGGGGTCCTAGTCGTGTCACATCAAAGTTGGGGTTTCGGTACTTTGTTACATTTGTTGATGACTACTCTAGGATGATTTGGTTATATTTAATGAAGGATCGTTCTGAGTTGTTTGATGTCTTTTGTGCCTTCTGTTCCCAAATAAGGACTTAATTTGATATGCCAGTCAAGATACTTCGTAGTGATAATGCTAAGGAGGACTTTAGCACCCAATTCAGTATTTATATGACTAGCTCTGGTATGATCCATCAATCCTCTTGTGCCCACCCTCCACAACAAAATGGGGTTGCAGAACGGAAAAATAGACATATTCTTGAAGTCACTCGTACACTATTGTATCAAATGAATGCCCCCAAAAGTTTTTTTGGAGTGATATTGTGTTAACAGCTTGCTCCCTTATCAATAAAATGCCATCCTCTATCCTTGGCAGCAAAATCCCATATTCAGTTATGTTCCCTAAGGCTCCTTTGTTCTGCCTTCCTCCTCATATTTTCGGTTGTGTGTCCTTTGTCCATTAGTTAACTCTAGGAATGGATAAGTTGGATCCTCGTGCTATCAAATGTATTTTTTTGGGCAATTCCTATACTCAAAAAGGATATCGATGTTATAGTCCTACGTTACATTGATTTTTTGTCTATGTTGATGTCACCTTCTTTGAGTCTACACCATACTACTCTGATTCCTTGAGTTCTATTGACCTTAATGAATCTCTTCCTCTGCCTTGCCTTCCAAATCCAAACCTAGTATCTATGCCCAATCCTCCTACATCTTCATCCAGTTTGAGTCCTTCTTGTCGCTTGAATTATCCCAATTTGTAGGTATACACACGGCAACTCAAGGGGGAAGTGTCTCCTTCAGCTTCTACAACCATGCCTCTAGTTCCCTCGTTGGATGATTTTATTTCCCATGATGTTGATCCTCCTATAGCTGTTTGAAAAGGTATACACGCTTGTACCCAACATCTAATCTCTAATTTTGTTTGTTATGATTTCTTGTTACCCTCTTTTTATTGCATTGTTACTACTTTATCTTATGTTGCTTTTCCAAAATCTATTTCTGAAGCCCTATCCCATTCTAGGTGGAGGACACCAATGGTTCAAGAGATGTGTGCACTACATGATAATGATACTTGGGATTGGTACCTCTTCCTTCTTATAAGTTTGTGGTTGGTTGTCACTGGGTGTACACTGTGAAAGTCAATCCTGATGATTTTGTGGCTCGTTTGAAGGTCCGCCTTGTTGTTAAGGGGTATACTTGGGCGTATGGTTTGGATTATTTAGACACATTCTCTCCAGTAGCTAAACTTGCCTTAGTTTGTTTGTTCATTTTTTTAGCCACCACTTGTCTTTGGCTTCTACAACAGTTAGATGTGAGGAATGCTTTCCTAGATGGTGATCTTCATGAGGAGGTATACATGGGGCAACCACTTGGGTTTGTTGCTTAGGGGGGGTTAGACTCAGTATGTTGACTTAAGAAATCATTGTATGGATTAAAACAATCTCCAAGGGCATGGTTTGGCCGTTTTAGTGCTGTAGTACTTGAGTTTAGCCTTCATCGGTGTGCAGTAGATCACTCTGTTTTTCATCGTCATACTCCATTTGGCAGGATTTTGCTTGTTGTGTATGTGGATGACATTGTGATCACTGGTGATGATGATCGAGGCATTCAAGACCGAAAGCTTGTCCTACAGAGTAAGTTTCAGACCAAGGACTTGGGACCATTGAAGTACTTCTTTGGTATAGAAGTATCGAGATCTTGTACATGAACTGTGTTGTCACAGAGAAAGTATGTTCTTGATCTTTTAGATGAGACGGGTTGTTGGGATCCAAACCTGTTGATACACCCATGGATCCCAATAGTAAGTTAGTGCTGGATATGGGTGATTTGTTGCCTAACCAAGGTCGGTATAGGAGACTTGTTGGAAAGTTGAATTATCTCACTGTCACCTGACCAGATATATCCTTTGTAACAAGTGTTGTGAGTCAGTTTTTTGATCCTTGAGAACAAGTCACTAGGATGCAATAATTCGCATTTTAAGATATCTCAAAGGTGCACCAAGGAGATGTCTTTTATATCAGGATCGGAGTCACACTCATATTCAGGGATATAAAGATGTAAATTCATCTAGGTCATCTTTTGACTGAAGATCCACAATCGGGTATTGAATCTTTATCGGTAGTAATTTGGTGTCTTGGAAAAGTAAGAAATAGAATGTGGTGGCCAAGTAAAGTGTTGAGTCAGAATAAAGGGCTATGGTGCACACTACATGTGAACACTTCTGCCTGAAGAAAATGTTGACAGAACTAGGTTTTCCACTTTCTCAACCTATGGAGTTGATGTGTGATATTCGAGCTACTATTCATATTGCCTCCAACCGTGTCTTCCATGAGCGGAGAGAGCACATTGAAGTTGATGGCCATTTTATTCGAGAGAAATTTGTATAGAAGCTCATTACAACCACTCATGTGAAGTCCGAGTTTCAGCTTGCTAATTTGTTCACTAAAACCTTTGGAGATGCTCGTGTGAAATTCATTTGTAACAAGTTAGGAGCGTATGATCTATATGCTCCAGCTTGAGGGGGAGTGTTAATGGTTATTTATTCATTTAGCATTATTATTAATTGTTAGAGTTTTGTTTGTAATAAGTGTAAGTTAGTAAGGGTATTATGGTCATTCCTATTGTACTTCATATATATTATAAATAAAGGAAGAGGCCTATCATTGAGTGAAGGTCTTCCATTTTACCCGATTATTCAACAATATTGAACAATAATATTCCCCTGATATCATTCTTTTCTATGAAAATAAACTTGAATCGGTTGGTGGGGGTGCAGTAAAGACTATTTGAGGTGGGCATTGTAGGGATTGGAATTTTTGCCTTTATGTGGTCCTTCAAGGAGTAATCTTCTTGTATGGGATTTACGTTCTATCTCTAAAATTGATACTTTGACGGGGTTTTATGCTCTGTCATTTTTATTTGAAGTGAGAGGGAGGGGGTAGTGGTGGGTCTCTTAAGTTTATGGGGCTTCTAGATATACGTTGAGGAACTCTTTTTGGGAAGAGATTTGCTTTATCTTTGGCTTTTGTTTGCCTAGGTGGATTGTGGGAGGTGATTTTAGCATAGCAAGATTTCCTTGAGAAGAAAAAAGATGGGGGTGGGGGTAGAACCACCATGAGTATGCTCAAGTTTGATTCGTTTATTAGGGACAGTGGGTGGAGAGATCTCCCTTTGGGCATGTCGTTTATTAGGGACGGCGAGTGGAGAGATCTCCCTTTGGGAATGCTTTGTTTGCTTGGTCTGTAGGGGGGAGGGGGGAGTAAGAGTGGTGGCTAGTAGATTGGATAGTGTTTTGTCTTGTAGTGAGTGAGAAGATGAATTTCCCAGCCTGTTCCAATTTATACTTCCTAGGACTACTTCTAATCACTTCCTTATTTTGTTGGAGTCTAGTAAGGTGTTATGGGGGTACAACTCGTTTTAGGTTTAAGAACATGTGGTTGAACCATGCGATGTTTAAGCCTTTGGTTGGGGATTCTTTGGGAGAGGATGTGGAGAGTGGCTAGGAAGGCTTTAGATTCATAAGGAAATTTAAATAACTAAAGGAGAAATTGAAATCTTGGATTAAGGGGGAGTTTGGAGAAACTAAAATTAGAAAATCTTGTCTTGTAGGCGAGTTGTGAATTTGGATAGAAAGGAGGAGGCGGTTATTTTGTCAAACAGTGAGGAGGCTTGAAGAATCTCAATTAAAAATGAGTTGGAAGAGGTAATTTTTTGGGAAATAAGGAGTTGGAGGCCAAAGGCTAAATTCAAATGGGTTAAAGATGGTGATCGTCATTCCTCTTTTTCCCACAGGTTAGCTAATGGAAACAAGAGTAAAAACTTGATTAGGGAGCTGGATATGGGGGGTGGAAGTATAGTATTATGAATGATCACTGTTTGATTACATATATTATTATTAATTTCTTTCATAATTTGGGAGGAGATCCGTTATAGACTGATTGAGGGGTTGGATTGGGATTCTATTTCTGAAGATCGGATGCACAGGTTAGAGAGACCACTTGATGAGGAGGAAGTGAGTGGGGTTGGTTTTTTGGGATGGATAGAGAAAGGAGGAAATAGTATCATTTCTTGGGGTGCTCGATGATACTATTTCAAGTGCTTAGAGTGCTTTTGTGGGCGGGAGACAAATAGTGGAGTTTCCTGGATAAAGTCTTTGTGAAAAAGGGTTTTGGTGAGCGTTGGTGCAGGTGGATTAGGGGTTGTTTGTCTAATGTGTTGTTTTCTGTTATTGTGAATGGTGAACCCAAATCTTGATTTATTGCTTTTAGAGGCATTAGACAAGGAGACCCGTTATTGCCCTTTTTGTTCATCGTTGCAGTTGATGTCTTAAGTAGGATGGTGGATAGGTCATTTAATAGAGAGTTGATTAAAGGGTTAGGTGTGGGGAATGAGGGGGTGGTGGTTTCTCATCTTTAATTTGCTGATGATACCATTTTCTTCCTTTATGATTGGTATAGCCAAGATTAATAGGGCATATTAGGAAGAGACCAAAATCAAGGAAGACCATTACTCCTCAATGTAAATATCCTTAAATTAAATTATAACCACCTACCATCAAAATAAATGACCCATAAATATTGAATTTAATGTAGGAATGCCCCCCGCTATTATAAAAGCGGTACTCCGGGAAGAGGTAAGGGATCATATTATCATCTATTCGTACTGTTGCAATAATCTTATCCTCCCACACTCCCCGACTTAGGAATCAAAGCAATCCCCTGGAGTACACCCCTGGTCTTCCAAGCCTCTCTTGTCTGATTCCTTGCAGGTGGCCACGGTCAGAGATCAGTCCATGTTCTCCAGCTGATTTTTGATAGCAACAGTTGGGTTTGAGGATCCAATGGAGTCGGAGTTTGGAAATTCATCAAGAAATGCTGGGATGATTTTTCCCCTTCATCAGCTTTCAAGTGGGGAAACGGGACCATGTGTTCTTTTTGGTTGGTGCAGTTTTACGCCCCTAAGTGCAAAATTTCCATCCATTTTCGGTTTGGCATGTGGTAAGGAAACCCTCATCAGTCAACATATTACAGATCAAAGGACTTTTTGGAACTTTCCCTTGGTTAGAAACATTGTTGATTGTGAAATTGATCACTTTACAGACTTCTACAGCAATTTGTACATTTCATTACCGAAACATTACGAATGATCCAAAATGAATCCTGGATGATAATATTCACGGTCAGATCCTTTTAAGGAAACTCTCCTGACCAGGAACAAACTGCTGCAACTTCCCTTTGAAACTCATCTGGAAAACAGCAGCATCGATAAAGGCTGCTTTTTCCTTGCGTGGGAGGCAACTTGCGATGCATGGAAAGATTTTAGCCCTTGATAACCTGGAGAAAATGGGGCTGCCCATTGTCAAGAGGTGTTTTTTCCCCCCCCATCTTTGTGTAGTGCTGAATCTGTGGACCAGACCTTCCTGCATTGCCCCTGAACCAAGAACTTTTGGAGCATGGCCTTTTCCTTGACCTGGCAGCAGAGGGCCACTGCTCTATGGGAGAAGATTTATGGGCCTAGAAAGGTATCTGAGCAACTAAAGAGGAGGAAAGTCTTGGCCCTCATTCCCCTTGCCATATTTTGGTTTGTTTGGAAGGAAAGAAATAAGAGAGCCTTCAGAGGATCAGCTACACCCTTACAAATTAATGAAGACCAGTGGGTTGTCACTGTTACAAGCTGGCACATGGGACTGTATTTGAATGATCCTCTTGTAATTCTTGATTCTTTGTGAAACCCTGCAATGTAGATGATCTTTTTATGTATGTTGTTTGTAGGTGACTCTTAGGATTCCAAATCATTTGAGGATTCCAAATCAATTGGGATTTCTGATTGATGTGTTATGATTCCCCAATCAATTGGGATTTCTGTTTCATATTATGATTTCCAAATCAATTGGGATTTCTAATTAACGTGTTATGATTCCCAAATCAATTAGGATTCTATTTAATGTTTGGATTTTTATTCAATGTGTTTGGATTCCAAAGCTAGTTAGGATTGAGTCCATTAAGGACTAGGATTGGGATATTTTGCATTCTTCTAGTTGTAGGGTTCCCAACCCTATATGTATGTAGCCCTGTGGGGCTTCTTCATTCAAGTAATAACATAATTCATAGTCTTTGGCTAATTTGGAGGCAGATCCTCTTGAAGGGATCAACCCTATTTTCTTTTTCAATTTCCCTAATTTCTCTATGATAAAACCCTAAGGCCTTATCAGTGGCATTATTTTGTTGCCTTTTAATACGATTTGCTGTATGTTTTTGTGTTGAAAATTATTATTGTTTTTTTGATATTGATTATACACATGTCAAGGGTATAATAGTCATCTTTTTGAAATGTGGTTTCGCATGTTGAACCAAATATTGACATGGGCATCACGTGTATATTATTGGGAATCTTACAACATGAATCAAACAACAGTGTTCCCATAACACAAGCATCTTATTCTCAGGTATGAGATTTGCGGAATGTCATTCTATGAGAATATTTTTGATGCTATGAACCAAATGCCTTTGTAGAGTTTGAAATTTTATATTTTATATGTTTGTGGGATTCAAATTCTAATATTTAGAAATTTATTTAATAAAATTGAAAATAATCCCCTTTTGGATTTTGAAGGTAGTGGAAACCTGAAATTTCAATGGAAGTTTCATCAATCTCATGAAACTTAAGATCACATTGTATATATATTCAGTGTATTTTTACAAGACTGTAGAATGATGGCTTTTGTACAAAAGAGGAACAGTGTGTGAAGTAAAGTGCTAATTTTGCTGTTCTGTATGTAACATTTCTTATATTTCTGCTTGGATTATATATCATGCAAGAAATGTTAATGGAAATTTCATTGATAGATATTTAAGACTCTGCTTTCATACATTCGTTGTATTTAGCATGCCTGTAGAATACTGGATTTTATTGTATCAAAGAGCCTGTCTGTATCTTGGGAAGTGCTAATTTTGCAATTCTGAGATTTCATATGTAGCTAAGTGCATAATATTATTTATGCTTCACTTACTTCTCTTTACCAGCCAGAGACATTTGTGAAAGTTCGCTCACGCTGTGAAGCACCTCGTAGGGACATGACGTATTCAATGAGCTACACTCCGTGTCGCTTTGTGCGTATATCTTGTTTGAGGGGCAATCCCATTGCGATTTTCTTCATTCAGGTGATTTACAGGATCTGTGCTGTTCTTTCTTCTTTATACTGGAGCTTTATTTATTTATGGGCTTGCTTCTTCTGCTTTGGTTGAAGAATTGAAAATTGCTGTATATTAACTAATCAATCATCTTAGTTGAGGGTGATGTGAACAAGTAAGAAATTTGGGTACAAATAAAAACATCATATATTGGAGTACTTTCTTTTTCAGATTGGAGCTTCTTTTAGAAGGAATGATGATCAATGCACATTGGACTGCTTTGATATTCTGGAGTTTGGCCAACTCTTTTGACAGAAACTTGTAGACTTCTATGAAGTATGGGAAATATTTGGCATCTTGGTGCCCATTAATGATTGTAGACATCTTGGAGAGGATGTCATGTTGCAATTTGAATAAATTATAGATATACAGGAAAGGAAAAATTAAATTAACACAATAAAAGTTATACTAATGTTATTGAATTACACTATAATGTAGTAGAGATGTTGAATATGTCTTAAGTAATTGGTAGTTTGATCATGACTTGGGAAAAAAAACTTCAAACTCAATTATCAAAAAATAAAAAAAAAACCCTTCATACTAGAGACTAGAACCATTCTCATTCCATGTTGGATGTAATAATACAAACTTCAGCATGAGTTACTAGGAATAGGTATTTGATGATTTACATTACATTCTTATTGTGTTTCATCTTATTCGTAAGTATAGGTGTTCCACAAACTAAACGTAATCCAAGTAACCCATAACTGCCAACAAATTCTATTCAATGAACCAAATGTAGTGTTTGTGTATAGATCTGACGTGCTTTTTGAGAGAACACCTTTCTTCTAGTGAATGATATTCTTTTGGTGAATCTATTTTTTTATCATATTTATTGTTTACTTTCCTTGTGTCAGTCATTCCTACTTCCTATCCCTCTCCTCTTAGAGAATGCTGCAACCAATGTTTTAGATGATATGTCTACTTTTTTTTTTTATTGTGAAAGAAATTTCATTAATAGGGAAATAATTTACGAGGGAGAATAAGAAATCTCCCCAAGAAAATCTGGTTCAAACCAGAAAAAAACTGAAAAAATAAAATGAAGCCAACCAGTTCCTCCAATCCCTATTTAGATCCTGAAAACTAGCTTCCCTGAAAATTTCAAACCTGACACACCATTAAGAAACCATATGCTGAATCTTTTCTCACACCAATGACCAATTTAACCTCTTGGAAATCCATGCGTTATGTTCCAGCTATAAGCTCCATAAGACTGCAAACTTGCTACACTTCCACAGAGCTGCCCTATCCTTCTCCCAAAACCAGCGAAAGAGATGACTAATAGGTCTTCCACTGAATGGGGACAAACCCAACTCTCTTACATACACCAAACAATTTGTTCCATATCCTCCATGCAAAATCACAATGCAAAAAGAGATTGGATGCTGTTTTGAAATTCTTATAACAGAGCACGCAACCATATGGAGAGAGAGCCTTCAAAGATCTCCTAATCTGTAGCAAGTTATTGGTATGAATTTTGTAAAGTGTAACCAACCAAGTAAAAGCTTTTATTTTAGGGAAAAGGGGGGGGGGGGGGGGGAGGGGGGAACTTTAACCTTCCAAATAATCGGATACAGAGGAAGAGGAGAATTGGAATAGGTCAAGAATTCATAGAATGATTTATGCGTAAGCATCCCTGATTGATCGAGAGACCAAGAACGAGCATCCTTCCCAAAGATAGGCAACTCCACCATCCATATCCCTATCGTTTATAGGTCTCTTGAGATTGAAATTCCAAGAGCTTGAAGGGCTACACACATTTTCAACAAAAAAATATTACTCTATTCGGCTTAGAGCACAACCTAAAAAGATGAGGAAAAGAAGTGGGAAAAGGAACATTCCCAAGCGATGGTTCTTTCCAAAATTGATTCTGGGAAGCCCTCCTCACCTGAAATTTAGTGTGAGGGGTGAAAAAAGATTAAGTCTTGAGAATAGACCTCCATGGGCTTCAAGAACATTTCAAACTAGTATTAGTATCTCACCCATTCTCATTCAACCCAAACTTACTTTGTATAACTCTGTCACAGGGAATTATCTTCCAAGGGAAAGTAGCACAACCTTTTAACTAAAAGAGCACAGCCCCTAATAAATGAATTAAACTTGAGTACACTCACGGTGGTTCTACCCCCCATTTCTTCTCTTTAGGAATTCTAACTGCGTTAAAATCACCTCCCAACGATCCATCTAAGGGAAGCAAAGACAAAAATAGAGCAAAATTGAAGGAGAAAAAAACCTTGTCAGAGTATCAACTTTTAAAATAGATTGTGAATCCCATAAGACAAGAACACCCCCTATGGTGCCACATGAAGGCAAAAATTTCCATTCTTTACAATGCCACCCTATATAGTTTTACCACACCCCGTCTCCTGATTCTGATTTAGTTTCTTGGATTAGGATGATATTTGGGGAATTCTTGTTCAATACTTCCTTTGTCAAACTCCTCTTCTTCAAGCTAGCTAATCCTCTAACATTCTAGTTGATTATCTTCATAATCTAACGTGCTTACTACCTTCCTGAAACTCTCTCCACCACAATAATTAATGGACAACACCAAATTTTTTAGCTCCTTTTTTGACGACTTCTTCCTTCTCTCATGCATCCTAGGACTCAAACCCAACCTAACCATGTTCCTAATAGGGTCTACCAATTCCAAACCCATGTCTTCGGGGAGTTTTTGCGGGTCTAGGCAGTCTCTCTCACCTCCTTTAGAGCTAGAATCACAATCCTCCTCCCTAGAGAAATTCTCCCTATGGCAAAGAGTTATCGGAGAAGGCTAGGTTAGGTAGGAAGGGAAAAAATGCCTTCACAGCTTTTGGATGTACAAGTGTCCTTCAAAAGAAAATCAATTTTCCATTACAATTGTCCTCGTTACCACAAAAATGAACAACTGACTCAGTTACCACAAAAATGAACAATTTTCCATTACGATTGTCCTTCAAAGTCAGCTGTCATCTGGTCAACCAAAAGCTCCTTTCTAACTCGCCCAAACTGCCCATCTCTTCTTCTGAATCATACAATGCATTGTCTTCTATATCCCCCTTTGAAAACATTTTCATCATCTCTACAGGAGTTGCTGTTGAAGGATCAACTTGTTTGCAGCTAACATCTTGGTTTTGCTGATTGTGTAATCCTCTTTGGCAGAGCACTCTCCCACTGGTTCTTCTGGTATCAGACTGTCCTCTGGTCTCTACCCGGCAAACATTTCTAGTTTAGCATGTTGTGGTTGACCTTCGTACTTCTCAAACACAGGACTTAGTTGCTGCAGTTCTGAGGTTGGGCTCTTAACATTTGGGCCTTTAATTTTAATGACCCATACAACTTTAATTGTCTTCTACCTGAGTGGCTTGGGCCACTGATTATCTCACATGGTATTAGGATGTCTAGTAGGTAGAAAACCCCTCCAAACCCAGTGGTTGTGTATTGTTGTCAGTCCTGAATCTATCCTTGATACTGAACCTTCTTTGATTTGACATAAGAGATATTTGGTGAAAGCCTCTTGAACACACTTTTCCTCTCGTGCTTTTTCTCTAGTCTAACATTTGATGATCCTGAGCACCTCTAGCTGCCACAATTAGATTTGGAAGTCTCAACCGTGGCCGATGAGAATTCCAACAGGGCAGCGAGAAAGGCCTTCCACCCCTTTTTTTCATTACCCCGAGGGATGTGAACATCAGGAATAAACTTGCTGTTGTTTTCTCTAGGCATGTAGACTTGCCTATACCATTTTCAAGAATTTTCAACCCCACACTGTTCCCTGCCTTTCTAAATCTGGTTTGACTATGACTCCTTATAGTCCCTTTGTTGGCCTCGCATAACGCTTCCAGTATCCTTAGGACCCAAACAAGTTCCTCCTTCTCCAACACGATATAAGAGACGTGTTTTCCTGCATATTTTGTAATGCGATACGTCACTAAATCCAAAAAAATTGCGGATATCACTTTCCTCTCAATTTTGAAGGTAGCGAACTCTCTCATCCATGTAATGAACACCTACGAGGAAGCTGTGGCTAGCCAAAAAATTGAGGGGAAGAAGGTAAATGGGAATGGTGGCAGAGGGCAATGTAGTATAGTAGCATATGAACTCTCTGGCTATCAGGGATGAATGTTCTAGTTAGGAAACTGAATTATCAGTACTGTTGCAAAGCTTGAACAGTGTTCACAACCTTTCTGGTAGTAGGGATGGAGTTCCAAGTGTTGCGAAGGCCTTTGTAATCGTTTTCTAGTAACAAGACTCTGTTGGAGGTCATGGAGAGAGAGTCAAAGAAGAATGATTGTCAGGTAGAGCTAGGTTTTGTGACAAGGATATTGGGTTAGGGTGAGGGTACAAATTCGAGAAAGGAAGAAAGGCTTTTCAGAACTGAGTAGGGTTAGAAGGGGGAATGGGGGAAGGTTGGGAGGTGTTACCCTATGTTTGAGTGGGTTCGAAGGATAGGGACGCCGAGAAGAAGACATCATTGATGAAGATTTGTCCACTTTTGCTCTAGAGAAATTGTTGATGCTATTTGAGCATTGTAAGAAAGGAAGTGACATCATTGTAATCATTTTGCATTTTCTTGGATCCTCAACTGAATCAGATTCCAGTTTTGGATATTAATCTTAGTTTGAGGTAAGTTTATTCATTTGGAAGGTGCTAGAATTTTTACTTAAAAGCACTTGGTCACTTATCTTCTTGATGACCATGTTTCTATACTTTATCTTCTTTCTAGCTTGCATTCTTTTGCTTTGTCTATTTCTTTTTTTACTCTTCCTTATTCAGATTTTGATTTGAAAATCCTAGGCAGAAGCATTAAGCATACAATGGATATGGAAATTGAGGCCTCGACTTCTCAAAGGACATGGATATTGGTGGATCTTCCTCTTGGTAAAAGTTGATTAAGTGTTGTTGGGTGTACAACATTAAGTATGAGGCTAATGGTTGTATTGAAAAGCTAAAACCCTTGTTGGTAGCCAAAGGTTTATTGAGATGTACAATGTCTATTACTTTGAGACTCTCTCCTTTAGCTCGGTGGAATTATGTTTGGGCTTAATTTCCTTAGCCATTAACTTTGGTTGGCTGTTATACTAATTCTATGTTGAGAATGATTTCTAATATGGGACAAAGAATGTGGATCAATCTATTAGGATATGGTGCTTAGGATCCATGAAAGCACATACACGGACATGGCATTTGACATAATGCGTCTAACAAGTTTTAGGCGTCAAATCTTAAAAATTCAAGGCAACATGGCAAGGGGACAGAACAAAGCATAAAAATATTTTAAAATATGATTGTGTTAGTAACAAATTGATTTAATCGAAATATAGTCCTTAAAAAATCGTATTCAACCTTCATTGAGTTTGCGTTTGATGTTAGATAAATATAATCCCTTTGATTTTTGGACTCTTCATTTATTGAATTCAAATTTTTTTTTTGTTTTTTGGTTGTTTTTGGTATGTGATGGATGCAAGTTATAAATTCGCGTAGTTTAGTCAAAACTTTTTAATAGAAAAATATAAGTGATCTCTCAAAATTTGATAATATTACAAATAGACCTGAAAGTTTTTATTTTATTTCTTTCATTGTACCAATACCCATCGTGTCATGCAAGCGTTAGTCACTTGAAGTTTGCTGTGTCTGACACATGTCAAGAAATAAAAATAAGCCTGACATGCTTGAGAAGTCATTGATGTGTGTTGGGGCTGTGTAGGAGGAGTGTTGGTGTCCAGCCAACACTTCCCCATCATTGAAATGTTAGTGCTTTAGAGCTTAGGATAAGGTTTGTACATTGCACGGGGCCATTTATGGATATTTATGGGCTTAAGTGATATCTTATAGATGGTTTGACATGTTTAGTATTGTAGTTTTCGAGGAAGGAGACAAGTGTGATGCTTCCTACGGTTTATGTTAATGATATCATCATGACTAGTAGTGACTCGTTAGGAATTGCGGATGTGAAGTTGTTTGCTTTAAAGGAAGTTGGCATCCTTTGTTATTTCCTTGCTATTGAGGTTGTCATGAATGGCAAGGATTAAGCTTGTCACAATGAAAGTATGTTTTAGAGTTTCTTGATAGGACAGGTTTCTTGGGAGCTAAACTAGCTGATACTTACTCCCATGGATCTGAATGTGGAGGTATCTATGATGGGCCATATTTTGAAGACAAGTGCTGGCATAGGAAATTGGTTGGCCATTTGTTTATCACTAGACCTTTGATATCGTTTGCAGTGGAGGTGGGTAGTCTATTTTTGGAGAATCCCACAGACACTCAGATGCTGTGTGCAGAATAACCTCAAATGATCTTGTGGTAAGGGGTTGGTATATAGATGTAGCATGCGGAGCTGTGATATTGTGGGTACACCTAACGCCAAATGGGTTGATTAAATTGAACATGGGAGGTCTTCTACTAGGTATTTACTGTATGTTCATGGGTGGTAATCTTGTTCTTGGTGTATTATGAAACAATGTATAGTTGCAAGATTCATTGCTAAAGCAAAATACCGAGCTATGGCTATATTGTAGCAGTCAATATGGTTAAGCTTTTTATGTCAGAGATGGGGTTTCTAATGACAAAGCTTATGGATATGTTTTGCGATAATCATGTACTAGTTTTGTTGCTAGGAATTGTGTGTTTCATGAGAGGACTAAGCACATTGAAATTGACTGTCATTTTTGTGAGAAATGGTGTCATATAGAAGATTGTGGCTACTCCTTTGTGTAACAATTGAGTGGAATGTTTGCTCATTAAGGCTATGTTTGGACCTGCTTTCTGTACTGTTTGAACCAAGCTGGGGTTCGATGACATTTACTCAACCCCAGCTTGAGCGTGAGTGTTGGATTAGCATTAATTTGTTGTAGTTATGTGATCATTTTACTTGTTGATGGACATTTCTGTCCCAGAAATACTTTTTAGAGTATGGCTGGTCTAGGAGAGGTACTCTCAGGAGTCTCTGCTAGTTGACTGCATTCTCGTTCATCTCACTTTTGTGCTTTCTTTTTCCTCTGCACTGCTGCTGCTCCGTTTTTCCTGGCTATTGAGTCAGATATACAACATATTAAAAATTGCTTTCCAAGAATTTTCTGAAAATAGGCTATTTTCAGGAAACGTATGTTGTTATTTTCTTCTTTTAGGTTCTCAGGTTGAGAGTGTTAAAATATTAAAAGATGACCTGAAAGTAACAGTGTTCTTTGTATTGTTATATTGTAATTGAAATTGATTTTGAAAGAATATTTTTGAAAGAATTGCCAAATAAGTCTTTATTTATCAGAACTAGTTTATTTATTTATTCTATTTCCAAATTCAATTCAGAGCAAAATTTTTATTCTATGTTGCTTCATTTGTCATTTTTTCTTCATAATGTAATTACTCTGCTTAGTTGACTGAAGTGTTTTCCACCATACCTGCTTTGCAGCTGATTGGTGTTTCAGTGATTGGTCTTGAGCCAGAGTTTCAACCAGTAGTTAATTACATGTTGCCGCACATTGTGTTGCATAAACAAGATGCTCAAGATATGCATCTTCAGGTGGATCATGTCGTTAATGTTAATAATGTTATCATGTACCCATTTGTTGTATTACCACTTTTTATTTGCTTTCTAATGCCCATTAGTTTGTAGTTGCTTCAAGACATGACAAGTCGATTGCTTATGTTTCTTCCCCAACTTGAGGTATAAGCCTATTTTGCTGTTTCTTCAGTTCTGTGTTTTTTTTCCCTTCACCTGCCACAATTTGAGTGAGCATTTGGTTTGGCATTTTGCAGGCAGATCTTAACAGTTTTTCAGATGTTGCAGATTCAAACTTGCGTTTTCTTGCTATGCTTGCTGGTCCATTTTATCCAATTCTTCACATTGTGAAAGAGAGGTTAGTTCCCCTGTTTATCAGTTTTCATGCCTGCTCTTTCCAGGAGCCATCCCAAAGATTTAGTGAAGTTTTTTTTTTAGGATAACAGATTGACAGAATGCTAACACAATTTGTTAATACCTAATAGGTCATGATGGTCTCCCTTGCATTGTCGCCCTTTCGTCGCTCTTCTGCCTTTCGTTTGTTTAATGTTGCTAGTAAGGTGTGATGGTGGGGGTTTGCTCTCTCCAGATTAAAGGGAGTTCCTTTGATATGAGTCTGGGTAAGGTAGGGAAGGTTGGAGCTCTGTTTGTTCTTGAGAAGAACAGTAGGTGCAATAGGTGGGTTCGTTTCTCTTCAAGAGATGCTTCATGGTTTTCTCAGGGATTCTTGGCTCTTGTTGTAGGTTGGGAAAGGGATTTCGAAGATTTCGGCTGGGTTATGTTGATTATTGGATGGGGATTTTTGTGACTAGGGTAGGGAATTTCATGGAATTAGGATAGTGATGGAGGGGTAAGAAGTATTCTGTATTTGTTCCTGCAGGGCTGAAAGGGGAAGGGTGGTCTCGATTTGGGGATGCCTTCGTTGCTTGGAGAGTTCTTGTCGGTTTGGCTTGAATGGAGTATATAGCAAGAAGTTCCATGGAAATCCCTCTTGGAGTCAGGTCGTTGTTTGCAGGGTAGGCGATGGTGAAGGTCAATCGAGTTCTAAGAATATGTAGAAGGTCTGTGCTTGTTGCGGGGTAAGGCCGCAAGAAGTCATTCAGGCTACTTCTCAAGTACAACTGATGGTGTTGAGGGCAATGTGCTGGCTAGGCAGTTGAAATTGTAGGCGGCTAGGGTTTCTTGTGTGGATGATTGGAAGACAAAGATAGAGGCCGCTAGGGTCTCTTGTGTGGAAGATGGGATGAAAAAGCTAGAGTGGGCTGGTCCTGGTTTATTGTCATTTAACATTGATTTGGGCTGGATGTTCGAAAATAATAAGAGTTTACTAAACTCTTTGATGGGCTTATTGGTTGAGGAGGCCCAATACCAGTCTTTTGATTTAAAAATGGGCTTGGTTAGTGGGGAAGCTTATACAGAAGAGCAGATGGGCCACTTATCTGGGAAGGCCCAAGAGCCCCTTGAACACAAGGGAGTCTCTTTGCCTATGACTTGGGAGGAAACGGGTGTTCACCGTCCTTCAGAGTAGCAATGAGCCGAACAGCATCCATCTTCGAATGAAGTACAAGGTGATATGATGTTGTGCTTTTCTTTGAATATCATCTTTAATGGTCATGACACAGGATGCTCCAATAAAAGTTAAGTGCAGTGATGGAAGGAGGAAGGTATGATAGGTATAATGCTTCTCCTCAGCTGGAGGAAAATGACATTAGGGGGAGCTCAAGGAATGTAAGTGGGGATTCTGGTTCTAAGAATTTCATTTCTTGTGAGTTTGAAAACCAGGATTTCATCTTTGGTTTGTTGGGAAACCAAGCTAGAAAGGGAGTCTATTCGGATAATCAAGGAGTGATAAGATGTACGCTTGTAAAAATAAAATGTAGATGGGTTTTGAAGGGAGGAAACTTAATGATGAAAAGCTAGAATTATTTGGTGAGAAAACACATAAAATTATAACAAGGGATTCCAAAGGTGTATTAAGTATAGTGGAAGAGCCAATTGATGAGAGGGCAAAATTGAGCAAGGAAAGTAAGAGGTGGGGAGATGTGTCAGATGATAGTATAGGAAGTAGTGATTTTGAATGCAAAAAAAAGTCTACCTTTGGACCATATTCAATAACAGTGTGGATATTCCTCTGATTCTTCTATTGATTGTCTCGGGGATTTATCTTACACACTGCCTACTCCGTTAGAGGGTTTAAAAGGTATTAATATGTTTCAAGGTCCCCAAAGATGATAAAGAGGTTAAGGATGGAATTCTGCCTACTCTGTTCGAGATGAAATTCCTAGGAAGGACATTGAAACTCAGATATTGTTGGATGACTTGGGCTTCATGTTATCTGATCAAGGAGGTAATGAAGTTAGGCTTGATGGTGGCAAATCCAATGCAAACAATGGTTAGATGGAATTAGATAATTTGAAGTGTTTGGTGAATTATGATGGGAAGGGTTTGAAGAGGGGATTTCTTGGTTGATCATAGTAGGGTTTTGTTTTATTTTATTTTATTTTTAAGGATTTAGTATACTTATTTCGATTGTACAATCTCTTCCGTAGTACATATTCTTTTATTATCAAAAAAAGATTGTTAGTACCTCGTAACTGGGACTGGTTTAACAAATACTAAAGTTGGCCACTACAGAGTTACTTCTTATTTGAGTTAGTAGGTGTGGTGAAAATAAATAGGATATGCCAGATTATAATTTACTTTAGAGACTAATTCTCTTTGGCATAAGGTAATTTGCTGTAAATTGTCTACTCAGAATGGTTTGGATACTAAAGTTGCGGTTAATATTACTCATGTGAGTCCTTGGAAGTTTATATCTCATAATTATGATTATTTCTTTCCAAAAATTTAGTACATGTTGAGTAATGGGGAGCAAATTCGTTTTTGAGAGGACCTTCGGATCAAGTCTCAATTCTTCATGATACCCCTATCTCTGATTTACTTTTTCACAAGGGGATAGTCTCTCATGGAATTTCGATTTAGGGATAAATCTTGATAGAGAGATTGATGTGTTGGCTCTTTTACCCAGTTTGCTTGATTCTTTTCATGTTCATTTGGGGAATCATAAAAGATTTTGGAGTATTTCTCTTGTAAATCTTTTTTCTCCTATTTAACTCGCAGCCCTAATGCGGATCCTTTGTTTTGTACTCTTTGATCTGGAAAGCTAAAGCTCCCTAAAAAGTAAAAGCTTTTATTTGGACTGCGGTTCTTGATGAATTAAAACTAATGATGTGCTTTAGAAGAGAAGGCCTACTAAGGCTCTACAACCAGATGTTTTTGTCCTTGATTTGAGGAGTGGGGAGACTCGCTCACACTTGTTTCTTCATTGCCCCTTCACTTGGTATGATTGGAATAAATTATTTGGTATATGTGGTGAAGACTGGATTTGTCCCTCCACTTAGAAGGCTTTTTTCTCCATCACATTTAGAGGTTTTGGAAAAAGGAAGGATAGGAAAGCCTTGTGGTGATGCACTATTATGGCTGTTATTTGGTATGTTTGGTTGGAGGGGAATGCCCGAATTTTCAAAGGGGTGGCCACTGTAAATAATTTGGTTTGGAGTAGATTGGTTTATCTTGCGTCACTGTGGGCGTCGGCTAATGACGGCATCGGGACTGGTTGGCTCTGCTTTTTGAGTTAGGTTTCAGATTGTGATTATTTTTTGTTGTAATTTATTATTATTGTTGTAAAGGTTGGATTTCTTATTCTCCTGGTTTTTTCTTTTCCCTTTCCTTTTCCTCTTTCTTCTTTTGAGGTACATTCTTATCTCTTCTAATAAATTTCTTTGTTTATAAAAACAAAAAAAAAATTCTGATACATTAGAAAAGAGATTCAGGGGCATAGAGGGGGATTAGTGGCAAAGTGTGATCTTCTTGGGTGGAAGTGCTGTGGTGGATGAGATGGAAGGTGCCACAGGATGAATCCTAAG